>NC_041383.1:38706395-38737191 GCF_002162155.2 Triticum dicoccoides
CCTCTAACCTCTCTCCCTCGCCCCCGGCGGCCACCATGGGCGCCGCCCCTCCCGGCCCCAAGCACACACGCACACACACAAGCATGAATTAGTATATAATTTAGATTATTTAGATTATTATTGTTTTAGTTATCAAAACACACACACACACACACACACACACAAGCATGAATTAGTATATATGTTTAATTAGTATGGAAATTTTTATATGGAAATTAGTGTTTAATTAGTGTTTAATTAGTATGGAAATTTTTTATGTTTAATTAGTATATAATTTAGATTATTATTATTAGTATATAATTAGTGTTTAATTAGTATGGAAATTTTTTATATAATGTTGTTTTTCAGTTTTTTAATGGATGTATAGAAGTTGTGTTTTCTGTTTTTAGTGTTAGATGCTTAATTAGTATGAAATAGTATATAGATTTTTGAAATAGTAGAAATGTTAGAAATTTTAGTTATCAAAATCCAATCATTAAAAAAATATTACTTTTTGCGGGCATATAGCTAGTATTTGTTCTCGACGATGCCCGGCCCGCATCCTCGCCGTCGACCCGTCCGCGACGACGTCCAGCCGACCCATGTCCGGGACTGGGCTCCGCCGGGCTCGCACTGGGAGGTGCTGCCTGAAGGGGCGCGCCGCTTGATGAGGAACCCGGCCTCGGGTCCCATCGTCGACCCTGATCTCGTTTGGTGGCGTTCGCGTGGGCCAGTTTCCGTGCGGAGGGACCCGGCCCCGCCGGAGGTGGTACGTCGCCGTGTCAGGGAGGAGGACGAGCACGTCCATCACTACATGGTTGCATTAGAGGGCGGCAGGTTCTCCAATACCTGGCAGTATCTTCGGGGATGTCACTTCAGCTATGATCCTGTGAGGGTTCCTTCTCTTTGGGTGTCCACTGAAGGAAATATGCCCTAGAGGCAATAATAAAGTTATTATTTATTTCCTTATATCATGATAAATGTTTACTATTCATGCTAGAATTGTATTAACCGGAATACATAGACAAACATATAGTCACTAGTATGCCTCTACTTGACTAGCTCATTAATCAAAGATGGTTTTGTTTCCTAACCATAGACATGTGTTGTCATTTGATTAACGGGATCACATCATTAGGAGAATGATGTGATTGACTTGACCCATTCCGTTAGCTTAGCACTTGATCGTTTAGTATGTTGCTATTGCTTTCTTCATGACTTATACATGTTCCTGTAACTATGAGACTATGCAACTCCCGTTTACCGGAGGAACACTTTGGATACTACCAAACATCATAATGTAACTGGGTGATTATAAAGGAGTACTACAGGTGTCTCCAAAGGTACATGTTGGTGGCGTATTTCGAGATTAGGTTTTGTCACTCCGATTGTCGGAGAGGTATCTCTGGGCCCTCTTGATAATGCACATCTTTATAAGCCTTGCAAGCAATGTGACCAAATGAGTTGGTTACGGAATGATGCATTACGGAACGAGTAAAGAGACTTGCCGGTAACGAGATTGAACTAGGTATTGGATACCGACGATCAAATCTCGGGCAAGTAACATACCGATGACAAAGGGAACAAAGTATGTTGTTATGCGGTTTGACCGATAAAGATCTTCGTAGAATATGTAGGAGCCAATATGGGCATCCAGGTTCCGCTATTGGTTATTGACCAAGAATAATTCTAGCTCATGTCTACATAGTTCTCGAACCCGTAGGGTCCGCACGCTTAAGGTTTTGATGACAGTTTTATTATGAGTTTATAAGTTTTGATGTACCGAAGGAGTTCGGAGTCCCAGATGAGATCGGGGACATGACGAGGAGTCTCGAAATGGTTGATACGTAAAGATCGATATATTGGACGATTATATTCGGAGTTCGGAAAGGTTCCGAGTGATTCGGGTATTTTTCGGAGTACCGGGGAGTTACGGGAATACGGGGGAAGAAGTATATGGGCCTTATTGGGCTTTAGGGGAGAGGGAGAGGCAGGCCGCGCGCCCCCCCATTGACTAGTCCTAATTGGACTATGGGGAGGGGCGGCGCCCCCTCCTTCCTTCTCTTCCCTCTTCCCCTTCCTTGTCTCCTACTCCTACTACTTGGAAGGACACCTAGTTGGACTAGGAAAGGGGGAATCCTACTTCCGGTGGGAGTAGGACTCCCCTAGGGCGCGCCATAGAGAGGGCCGGCCCTCCCCTCCTCCACTCCTTTATATACGGGGGCAGGGGGCACCCCATGGACACACAAGTTGATCTACGGATCGTTCCTTAGCCGTGTGCGGTGCCCCCCTCCACCATATTCCACCTCGATCATATCGTCGCGGAGTTTAGGCGAAGCCCTGCGCCGGTAGAACATCATCATCGTCACCACGCCGTCATGCTGACGGAACTCATCCCCAAAGCTTTGCTGGATCGGAGCCCGGGGATCGTCATCGAGCTGAACGTGTGCTGAACTCGGAGGTGCCGTACATTCGGTGCTTGGATCGGTCGGATCGTGAAGATGTACGACTACATCAACCGTGTTGTGCTAACGCTTACGCTTACGGTCTACGAGGGTACGTGGACAACACTCTCCCCTCTCATTGCTATGCCATTACCATGATCTTGCGTGTGCGTAGGAAATTTTTTGAAATTACTACGTTCCCAACAGTGGCATCCGAGCCTAGGTTTTATGCGTAGATGTCATATGCACGAGTAGAACACAAGTGAGTTGTGGGCGATACAAGTCATACTGCTTACCAGCATGTCATACTTTGGTTCGGCGGTATTGTGAGATGAAGCGGCCCGGACCAACATTACGCGTACACTTACGCGAGACTGGTTTCACCGTTACGAGCACTCGTGCTTAAAGGTGGCTGGCGGGTGTCTGTCTCTCTCACTTTAGCTGAATTGAGTGTGGCTACGCCCGGTCCTTGCGAAGGTTAAAACATCACCAACTTGACGAACTATCGTTGTGGTTTTTATGCGTAGGTAAGAACGGTTCTTGCTAAAGCCCGTAGCAGCCACGTAAAATTTGCAACAACAAAGTAGAGGACGTATAACTTGTTTTTGCAGGGCATGTTGTGATGTGATATGGTCAAGACGTGATGAGATATAAGTTGTTGTATGAGATGATCATGTTTTGTTGAAGTTATCGGCAACTGGCAGAAGCCCGATGGTTGTCTCTTTGTTGCATAAGATGCAAGTGCCAAATAATTGCTTTACTTTATCGCTATGCGATAGCAATAGTTGCAAGAGCAATAGTTGGCGAGACGACCATGTGACGACACATTGATATAGATCAAGATGATGAAGATCATGGTGTCGTGCCGGTAACGATAGAGATCATGACAGTACTTTGGAAGTGGAGATCAAAGGCGCAAGATGATCATGGCCATATCATGTCACATATTTTGATTGCATATGATGTTTATCTATTATACATCTTCTTCTGTTTTGTTTGACGGTAGCATTATAAGATGATCTCTCACTAATTATCAAGAAGTGTTCTCCCTGAGTATGCACCATTGCGAAAGTTCTTCTGCTGAGACACCATGTGATGATCGGGTGTGATACGCTCTACGTTCAAATACAACGGGTGCAAAACAGTTGCGCACGTGGAATACTCAGGTTAAACTTGATGAGCCTAGCATATACAGATATGGCCTCGGAACACGGAGACCGAAAGGTCGAGCGTGAATCATATAGTAGATATGATCAACATAGTGATGTTCTGAAGGAAATATGCCCTAGAGGCAATAATAAAGTTATTATTTATTTCCTCATATCATGATAAATGTTTGTTATTCATGCTAGAATTGTATTAACCGGAAACATGATACATGCGTGAATACATAGACAAACATATAGTCACTAGTATGCCTCTACTTGACTAGCTCATTAATCAAGAGATGGTTATGTTTCCTAACCATAGACATGTGTTGTCATTTGATTAATGGGATCACATCATTAGAAGAATGATGTGATTGACATGACCCATTCCGTTAGCCTAGCACTTGATCATTTAGTATATTGCTATTGCTTTCTTCATGACTTATACATGTTCCTGTAACTATGAGAAATATGCAACTCCCGTTGACCGGAGGAACACTTTGGGTACTACCAAACGTCACAACGTAACTGGGTGATTATAAAGGAGTACTACAGGTGTCTCCGAAGGTACATGTTGAGTTGGCGTATTTTGAGATTAGGTTTTGTCACTCCGATTGTCGGAGAGGTATCTCTGGGCCCTCTCGGTAATGCACATCTTTATAAGCCTTGCAAGCAATGTGACCAAATGAGTTGGTCACGGAATGATGCATTACGGAACGATTAAAGAGACTTGTCGGTAACGAGATTGAACTAGGTATTGGATACCGACGATCAAATCTCAGGCAAGTAACATACCGATGACAAAGGGAACAACGTATGTTGTTATGCGGTTTGACCGATAGAGATCTTCGTAGAATATGTAGGAACCAATATGGGCATCCAGGTTCCGCTATTGGTTATTGACCGAGAATAGTTCTAGGTCATGTCTACATAGTTCTCGAACCCGTAGGGTCCGCATGCTTAAGGTTTCGATGACAGTTATATTATGAGTTTATGAGTTTTGATGTACCGAAGGAGTTCGGAGTCCCGGATGAGATCGGGGACATGACGAGGAGTCTCGAAATGGTCGAGACGTAAAGATCAATATATTGGACGACTATATTCGGAGTTCGGAAAGGTTCCGAGTGATTTGGGTATTTTTCGGAGTACCGGAGAGTTATGGGAATTCGCCGGGGAGTATATGGGCCTTATTGGGCCATACAGGAATAGAGGAGAGAGGCCGAAAGGAAGGAGGCGCGCAGCCCCCCCTCTGGTCCGAATTGGACAAGGGGTGCGGCCCCTCTTTCCTTCCTCCTCTCCCCCTCTTTCCCCCTTCTCCTACTCCAACAAGGAAGGAGGGAGTCCTACTCCCGGTGGGAGTAGGACTCCCCTTGGCGCGCCCCTCCTAGGCCGGCCGCCCCCTCCCCCCTTGCTCCTTTATATACGGGGGCAGGGGAGCACCTCTAGGCACAACGACACAAGTTGATCTACGGATCGTTCCTTAACCGTGTGCGGTGCCCCCCTCCACCATATTCCACCTCGATCATATCGTCGCGGAGTTTAGGCGAAGCCCTGCGCCGGTAGAACATCATCATCGTCACCACGCCGTCGTGCTAACGGAACTCATCCCCGAAGCTTTGCTGGATCGGAGCCCGGGGATCGTCATCAAGCTGAACGTGTGCTGAACTCGGAGGTGTCGTATGTTCGGTGCTTGGATCGGTCGGATCGTGAGGACGTACGACTACATCAACCGCGTTGTCATAACGCTTCCACTTACGGTCTACAAGGGTACGTGGACAACACTCTCCCCTCTTGTTGCTATGTCATCACCATGATCTTGCGTGTACGTAGGAATTTTTTTGAAATTACTACGTTCCCAACAGTGGCATCCGAGCCTAGGTCTTATGCGTTGATGTTATATGCACGAGTAGAACACAAGTGAGTTGTGGGCGATACAAGTCATACTGCTTACCAGCATGTCATACTTTGGTTCGGCGGTATTGTGAGATGAAGCGGCCCGGACCGACATTACGCGTACGCTTACGCGAGACTGGTTTCACCGTTACGAGCACTCGTGCTTAAAGGTGGCTGGCGGGTGTCTGTCTCTCTCACTTTAGCTGAATCGAGTGTGGCTACGCCCGGTCCTTGCGAAGGTTAAAACAGCACCAACTTGACGAACTATCGTTGTGGTTTTTATGCGTAGGTAAGAACGGTTCTTGCTAAAGCCCGTAGCAGCCACGTAAAATTTGCAACAACAAAGTAGAGGACGTCTAACTTGTTTTTGCAGGGCATGTTGTGATGTGATATGGTCAAGACGTGATGCTATATTATATTGTATGAGATGATCATGTTTTGTAACCGAAGTTATCGGCAACTGGCAGGAGCCATATGGTTGTCTCTTTATTGTATGAAATGCAAACGCCCTGTAATTGCTTTACTTTATCTCTAAGCCGTAGCGATAGTCGTAGAAGCAATAGATGGCGTAACGACAATGATGCTACGATGGAGATCAAGGTGTCGCGCCGGTGACGATGGTGATCACGACGGTGCTTCGAAGATGGAGATCACAAGCACAAGATGATGATGGCCATATCATATCACTTATATTGATTGCATGTGATGTTTATCCTTTATGCATCTTGTCTTGCTTTGATTGACGGTAGCATTTTAAGATGATCTCTCACTAATAATCAAGAAGTGTTCTCCCTGAGTATGCACCGTTGCGAAAGTTCTTCGTGCTGAGATACCACGTGATGATCGGGTGTGATAGGCTCTACGTTAAATACAACGGGTGCAAAACAGTTGCACACGCGGAATACTCAGGTCATACTTGACGAGCCTAGCATATACAAATATGGCCTCGGAACACGGAGACCGAAAGGTCGAGCGTGAATCATATGTAGATATGATCAACATAGTGATGTTCACCATTGAAACTACTCCATCTCATGTGATGATAGGACATGGTTTGGTTGATTTGGATCACGTGATCACTTAGATGACTAGAGAGATGTCTGTCTAAGTGGGAGTTCTTAAGTAATATGATTAATTGAACTTAAATTTATCATGAACTTAGTACCTGATAGTATTTTGCTTGTCTATGTTTGTTTGTAGATAGATGGCTCGTGCTGTTGTTTCGTTGAATTTTAATGCGTTCCTTGAGAAAGCAAAGTTGAAAGATGATGGTAGCAATTACACGGACTGGGTCCGTAACCTGAGGATTATCCTCATTGCTGCACAGAAAAGTTACGTCCTGGAAGCACCGCTGGGTGCCAGGCCTGCTGCTGATGCAACTGACGACGTTAAGAACGTCTGGCAGAGCAAAGCTGATGACTACTCGATAGTTCAGTGTGCCATACTTTACGGCTTAGAACCGGGTCTTCAACGACGCTTTGAACGTCATGGAGCATATGAGATGTTCCAGGAGTTGAAGTTAATATTTCAAGCAAATACCTGGATTGAGAGATATGAAGTCTCCAATAAGTTCTATAGCTGCAAGATGGAAGAGAATAGTTCTGTCAGTGAACATATACTCAAAATGTCTAGGTATAATAATCACTTGATTCAACTGGGAGTTAATCTTCCTGATCATAGTGTCATTGACAGAATTCTTCAATCACTGCCACCAAGCTACAAGAGCTTCGTGATGAACTATAATATGCAAGGGATGAACAAGACTATTCCCGAGCTCTTCGCGATGCTAAAAGCCGCGGAGGTAGAAATCAAGAAGGAGCATCAAGTGTTAATGGTTAACAAGACCACCAATTTCAAGAAAAAGGGCAAAGGGAAGAAGAAGGGGAACTTCAAAAAGAACAGCAAGCAAGTTGCTGCTCAAGAGAAGAAACCCAAGTCTGGACCTAAGCCTAAAACTGAGTGCTTCTACTGCAAGCAGACTGGACACTGGAAGCGGAACTGCCCCAAGTATTTGGCGGATAAGAAGGATGGCAAAGTGAACAAAGGTATATGTGATATACATGTTATTGATGTGTACCTTACTAATGCTTGCAGTAGCACCTGGGTATTTGATACTGGTTTTGTTGCTAATATTTGCAACTCGAAACAGGGACTACGGATTAAGCGAAGATTGGCTAAGGACGAGGTGACGATGCGCGTGGGAAATGGTTCCAAAGTCGATGTGATCGCGGTCGGCACGCTACCTCTACATCTACCATCGGGATTAGTTTTAGACCTAAATAATTGTTATTTGGTGCTAGCGTTAAGTATGAACATTATATCTGGATCTTGTTTGATGCGAGACGGTTATTCATTTAAATCAGAGAATAATGGTTGTTCTATTTATATCAGTAATATCTTTTATGGTCATGCTTGAAGAGTGGTCTATTTTTATTGAATCTCGATAGTAGTGATACACATATTCATAGTATTGAAACCAAAAGATGCAGAGTTAATAATGATAGTGCAACTTATTTGTGGCACTGCCGTTTAGGTCGTATCGGTGTAAAGTGCATGAAGAAACTCCATACTGATGGGATTTTGGAATCACTTGATTATGAATCACTTGGTACTTGCGAACCGTGCCTCATGGGCAAGATGACTAAAACGCCGTTCTCCAGAACTATGGAGCGAGCAACTGATTTGTTGGAAATCATACATACTGATGTTTGTGGTCCAATGAATGTTGAGGCTCGCGGCGGATATCGTTATTTTCTCACCTTCACAGATGATTTGAGCAGATATGGGTATATCTACTTGATGAAACACAAGTCTGAAACATTTGAAAAGTTCAAAGAATTTCAGAGTGAAGTAGAAAATCATCGTCACAGGAAAATAAAATTTCTACAATCTGATCGTGGAGGAGAATATTTGAGTTACGAGTTTGGTCTACACTTGAAACAACACGGAATAGTTTCGCAACTCACGCCACCCGGAACACCACAACGAAATGGTGTGTCCAAATGTCGTAATCGTACTTTACTAGATATGGTGCGATCTATGATGTCTCTTACTGATTTACCGCTATCGTTTTGGGGTTATGCTTTAGAGACAGCCGCATTCACATTAAATAGGGCACCATAAAAATTCGTTAAGACGACGCCTTATGAACTGTGGTTTGGCAAGAAACCAAAGTTGTCGTTTCTTAAAGTTTGGGGCTGAGATGCTTATGTGAAGAAACTTCAACCAGATAAGCTCGAACCCAAATCGGAGAAATGTGTCTTCATAGGATACCCAAAAGAGACTATTGGGTACACCTTCTATCACAGATCTGAGGGCAAGATTTTCGTTGCTAAAATCGGATCCTTTCTAGAGAAGGAGTTTCTCTCGAAAGAAGTGAGTGGGAGGAAAGTAGAACTTGATGAGATAACTGTATCTACTCCCTTATTGGAAAGTAGTTCATCACAAGAACCGGTTCCTGTGACAACTACACCAATTAGTGAGGAAGCTAATGATATTGATCATGAAACTTCAGATCAAGTTTCTACTGAACCTCGTAGGTCTACCAGAGTAAGATCCGCACCAGAGTGGTACGGTAATCCAATTCTGGAAGTCATGTTGCTTGACCATGATGAACCTATGAACTATGGGGAAGCGATGATGAGCCCAGATTCCGCAAAATGGCTAGAGGCCATCAAATCTGAGATGGGATCCATGTATGAAAACAAAGTATGGACTTTGGTTGACTTGCCCGATGATCGGCAAGCCATTGAGAATAAATGGATTTTTAAGAAGAAGACTGACGCTGATGGTAATATAACTGTCTATAAAGCTCGACTTGTTGCGAAAGGTTTTCGACAAGTTCAAGGGGTTGACTACGATGAGACTTTCTCACCCGTAGCGATGCTTAAGTCTGTCTGAATCATGTTAGCTATTGCTGCATTTCATAATTATGAAATTTGGCAAATGGATGTCAAAACTGCATTCTTGAATGGATTTCTGGAAGAAGAGTTGTATATGATGCACCCAGAAGGTTTTGTAGATCCAAAAGGTGCTAACAAAGTGTGCAAGCTCCAGCGTTCCATTTATGGACTGGTGCAAGCATCTCGGAGTTGGAATAAACGCTTTGATAGTGTGATCAAAGCATATGGTTTTATGCAGACTTTTGGAGAAGCCTGTATTTACAAGAAAGTGAGTGGGAGCTCTGTAGCATTTCTGATATTATATGTAGATGACATATTATTAATTGGAAATGATATAGAATTTCTGGATAGCATAAAGGGATACTTGAATAAAAGTTTTTCAATGAAAGACCTCGGTGAAGCTGCTTACATATTGGGCATCAAGATCTATAGAGATAGATCAAGACGCTTAATAGGACTTTCACAAAGCACATACCTTGATAAAATTTTGAAAAAGTTTAAAATGGATCAGGCAAAGAAAGGGTTCTTGCTCGTACTACAAGGTGTGAAGTTGAGTCAAACTCAATGCCCGACCACAGCAAAAGATAGAGAGAAAATAAAAGATGTTCCCTATGCTTCAGCCATGGGCTCTATCATGTATGCAATGCTGTGTACCAGACCTGACGTATGCTTAGCAATAAGCTTGGCAGGAAGGTACCAAAGTAATCCAGGAGTGGATCATTGGACAGCGGTCAAGAACATCCTGAAATACCTGAAAAGGACTAAGGATATGTTTCTCGTATATGGAGGTGACAAAGAGCTAGTAGTAAATGGTTACGTCGATGCAAGCTTTGACACTGATCCGGATGATTCTAAATCGCAAACCGGATACGTGTTTTTATTAAACAGTGGAGCTGTAAGTTGGTGCAGTTCTAAACAGAGCGTCGTGGCGGGATCTACATGTGAAGCGGAGTACATAGCTGCTTCGGAAGCAGTAAACGAAGGAGTCTGGATGAAGGAGTTCATTTCCGATCTAGGTGTCATACCTAGTGCATCGGGACCAATGAAAATCTTCTGTGACAATACTGGTGCAATTGCCTTGGCAAAGGAATCCAGATTTCACAAGAGGACCAAACACATCAAGAGACGCTTCAATTCCATTCGGGACCAAGTCCAAGTGGGAGACATAGAGATTTGCAAGATACATACGGATCTGAATGTTGCAGACCCGTTGACTAAGCCACTCTCACGAGCAAAACATGATCAGCACCAACACTCCATGGGTGTTAGAATCATTACTATGTAATCTAGATTATTGACTCTAGTGCAAGTGGGAGACTGAAGGAAATATGCCCTAGAGGCAATAATAAAGTTATTATTTATTTCCTCATATCATGATAAATGTTTATTATTCATGCTAGAATTGTATTAACCGGAAACATGATACATGTGTGAATACATAGACAAACATATAGTCACTAGTATGCCTCTACTTGACGAGCCACTACTAGAAAAAAGGCTATTAGTGGCGCACCAGTTTTTGCTATTAATGGCGCACTATAGGTGCGCCACTATTAACACGCCACTAGTAATTGTTAGTAATGGCGCACCTTTGATGCGCCATTGGTAATCCAAATACCAATGGCGCACCATATGGTGCGCCACTACTAACCCTTAGGTGCTCCACTGGTATTCCCTCCAGGTGCGCCACTAATAGCCTTATAGGTGCGCCACTAGTAATAAAGGAAGGTGCGCCACTAATAAGGGCTTAAATGCGCCACTAGTAATGTATCTGGAAAACAAAAAAAATCCAAATTTACAGAAAACAACCTAAAAGGAAAAATAATTTTAGAAAAAATGAAATAGAATCATAATTTTTATTATAGTAAGAATATTACAATGTCTTCACAAGTATCCAATAAAAGGAAAATTGCAAGGAAATAAAAGAAAATCCTAAAACTAATCTTCTAGTAATCTTTTCTTTGTTTTCTTCACATTATCCGTGCAAAATGTAACAAAATAAACAGAAAGAAAACAAACTATTTATAACATGTCAATACTGTCATTTTTTATGTAGAACTAGATATGAGCATATATTTCCAGAATTACATGGTGTGGATATTGTATGAGTAAGATTATAATGGAAATGAATTTTGATAGGAGCCCACTTTCGACGAGTATTTATATAACAGAGCTAAATAATCAGGGCATTTACCTTTTGATAATATTATTATACTATACTACCAGTATACTACTCCACTTGGATTTTTTTGATGAGCAGATCTGAGATAGACATCTGTTCAAGTGGCTATAGGTAGGCTTGAAGAATTCTCATCGGTTCAAGTGGCTACAGGTAGTCGCGCAGCTCGAATATAGACTACTAGTAGTATTTGAAAAGAAAACAGGAGCAAATCTAAACATACACATTGAGCTAGAAAGAAAATTCATCACGAAACAGATGGCCGGCGACTTACTTCCAGATGTTGAGGATCTCGTTGTGCCCGACGAAGACGCTGCGGAGCGCATCGCGGACGGACTGCTCACAGCGATAGCTGCCGCAGATGAACTGGTTGTCCTGCAGGTAGTCCAGCAGCCAGGAATTAAAGATAGGAGGGCTATAACTAAAAGAACTAACATCTTAGAAAGCAACAAGAGATAATTCATATATGCAAAATACATATGAAGTGATCTTCACCAAATTTGTTGAAACATGAAAGAAATGTTTTAGCAGTACCAATGATACATGTCAAATTAATTGTTCCTGTCATGATAATGTAAAAGTAGTACTTGCAAGCCAATGAAGACTTGCTAGTGTTAGATTCTATGAGGTTCAGGACATGTGTAATTGTGCCAAGTTCACTTGTAATGCCATTATTCATGATCTGAACTTTATCCTCCACAAAATAAAATAACAGTTGATCCATGCGAATGATACTTAATTTTGAAGCTACTGTTAATTTATAAACTGAATATAAAGTGAGTTTATAAATTCAGAAACAGAAAATTCAGTTAGGCTACTGTTAACTGAATTTTGGAGTGTATACTTAAGAAAGGCTTCATTTGAATGTACAGTCAAATTAAAAAAAATGTGTTCATGGGGCAGCAGCACTAAGAACTGAAAGAAAAAGGTGCAGAAAAAAGCTACTGAAAAACAATATCAGAAGTAGTGGAGACGCTGTTGAGGCGCTGACTGAACCATTGATAGTAGTACCACTCTTATTTTTTGCGTCCATTAGCGTGACAGTGAGGTTACAACCCTGCCATCGACGATGACAATGACTAGGTTGCTGCTGCTGCAGGACAAAAATGTGGAAAATGTTATACATGTAGTTACCAATCCAAGATGCGGAACATGAAAAACGGTCCTCTGACAACTCGAGAGACAAGTGACTGGTTCATTGCCGGTATCAAATTCAATGCAGGGCACAGATGTGAAAATAATGTTACTACACGTGGGCACCACTTGAAAATACAGTATGTACGATTTCGAACTAGGCATTACAAGAAGACACAAACTTGTATAAATAGTTGTCAGTTGAAATAATTTACATGGACCAAAGGCTGTACTTTTAACTACTTGCTACTTAAAAGTTTTAAATAGCATGTGAAAAACTAGTGCGTCTAGTACGGCAGCATATGACAATGAACTATAGTAATCTACTGAACATTTTCATAATTAGTTGCATAAGTATAGTTGTTTGACACTTTGGTTACTACAGAGCTGTTTAGTTTCAGCCCCCACCAGGCCTTCCAAAACGAGGGTGTGTAAACTTTTTGGTGAAGGAAATAGCCACCAACAACTCGCCCGCATGCTGGTCTAGAATTGCAAGGGCTGGCAAAAAAATTGGCCGGGATCCAAAATTTTGGATGCGGTCCAAACACTTGCCAGCCTGTTGGTCAACGGCCAATATTTTGGAAGGGCAGCCGTGGGCTGCCATCCAAACAGGCCCTACAAAAGTTTAGATCAACACATCACTGAAAAACATATCAGTAATGTACTAAAAAATCACAGACCGAAACACAAAAATGTCTCTTTAGTAAGGAGTGACATCCATTCATCCATTCAAAATACTGAATAATCTCATAATAATGCAGTATCTAGAGGTCATCACCCAACCACTACAGGCCACCTAATTCCTATCAACTCTGTGTTTTCTCATTTCTGAATTGATTCAGACATGCTTTGAATTTGGTCGTTCATCACCTTATATATGTATAACTAAGTGCCATAAGCAACTACTAGTAGTGTCTACACTATTTTAATCAATTGTGTGCTTACTCACTTCCCCAGCAGATACATCTAATTGTGTACTTGCAGTGCAGTTGTACAATACTTCCTCAATCTAAATATAACAAATAAAATACAAGTTATGCGCAAAGAAAGGACACGATGACCTTAAATGTTAGGCATGCACAACCAGGTAAGGAATTGTCAAGTACTGGACTGCAATATTGCTGGACTGTAACAAAATAGAAAGTGAAGAATCAACAAGCAAGTAGTAAAAATATTAAGCTTCAGACTTTACCAACATAGCAAGATTGATAAGATTATCTTGATATTGCAAACCCAGTCCTGCTACCTACAGTGAGCAGTCGATTAATGCGCCTACATTATTAGGGGAATAAAATAGAATAACATAATCATTTTCTCTTTGAATGAACCTTTTAGTATATGGCACATGAATTTGGCCCTCGACATATCTTTATCTTGTAAACTGTAATCACAGAATATTGACTTCTTGTGCATAGTTACTAACAAAAGGCTATTCCTAGTACAGTTTCACTGTTAATTTTCTGAATGTAGAGTCTAGTCACATATTAGATGTTCTTGAGCATGATGGAGATTGCATAATCTTGCATCTTAAAAGGGAAACTTGAGTTGAAATTATTCATTGTAGAAATTTATAGACAGTCAGGAACATTTTAAGTATAAACCATGCATACCTTTGATAAGACCAAAGGAAATTGATCTTACTCCTTATCTACATGAACTGCAACTAGGTAAAGGAGATCTCAAATACATGGTTAGAAGAATCAAATTCCAGATCACAAATCCTACATCAGGAAAATATGGAAGAAAAAGGAAGCAGCGAAATATTACCCTCGAGTAGTTCAAAGGGGAGCAGATCTAATGGTGTTGTAGTCAGGTTCCTTGCAGAGTTTCCGACCCATCCTCTAGCCTGTCTGCATCATTGCGTTGCCTTTCCCAAACCTGGACAGTTTGAAGATGTAGAGATTTGTGTTATAGCACAATCTGAGTCCCCTCTGGTGCTTATACAGTCTGGCATTCAGTAGCTTTGCGGCTATTGATGATTTCTGCCACAGCAAGAACGAAAAATAGGGGTTACCGGGAGTAGCTTCCCCATCTGAACCAGATACTGCCTGTACATCAATCCCCACCCCGCCATAGATCAGACAACACATCCCCACCCACATCGCGGTTGAGGACGGAGTACCTGGAGGTAGTGGCCCATGAGGTCCCACTGGTTGCCGCGGTTGCCGGTGTCTGCGCGCACCTTCTGCATGATGAGCGAGGAGAGCCGGGCCAGCACCTCCTCGTACTCCCCCTCCGCTGCGCCACCTGCACATAAATCCCTACCCCACCACACGAACACGGCAGCCATCAGTACAGTACCCAGCCCAACACGCACCACTAGTGTCACTCCATGAAGCTAGCAAGCCCCGATGGGGTCGCATCGCTCACCTGCGTGCTCCACAGCGGCGGGGGCGGTGGAGGAGGAGGACTCCATGGAGCGAGGGAGGAAGCGGCAGGTGCGGGAGGAGGCGAGCGGCGAGAAGAGGAGTAGGCGGCATCGGAGGCTGGCGGCGGCGATGAAAGGGGGATGAGGCATGGGCGGCGGAGGAAGATGCGGCCGGGGCTTCCCGATCTAGATTGAAGTCGAGGGAGGTGGGTGGGTGTGTCAGGAGGAAGGGGAGGGGAGAGAACGTGACTAGAGGGAGGGGATAAGGGGTGATAGCAATGGCGCACTGGTAGGGGTGCACCATACGTATAGATAGCAATGGCGCATCTCTTAATAGTGCGCATTACTAGTTAAAACTAGCAATGGCGCACTTTTTCCTGGTGCGCCACTGCTAAGTCTGAGGAGGGATGTGGAGCGAGGACAAAACTAGTAATGGCGCACCACACACTAGGTGCGCCATTAGTAATATGGCCACTAATGGCGCACCCATATCTGATGCGCCACTGCTATATACTAGTGGCGCACCACATACATGGTGCGCCATTAATGTCCATATTATCTATAGCCGTTTTTGTAGTAGTGAGCTCATTAATCAAAGATGGTTATGTTTCCTAACCATAGACATGTGTTGTCATTTGATTAATGGGATCACATCATTAGAAGAATGATGTGATTGACATGACCCATTCCGTTAGCCTAGCACTTGATCATTTAGTATATTGCTATTGCTTTCTTCATGACTTATACATGTTCCTGTAACTATGAGAAATATGCAACTCCCGTTTACCGGAGGAACACTTTGGGTACTACCAAACGTCACAACGTAACTGGGTGATTATAAAGGAGTACTACAGGTGTCTCCGAAGGTACATGTTGAGTTGGCGTATTTCGATATTAGGTTTTGTCACTCCGATTGTCGGAGAGGTATCTCTGGGCCCTCTCGGTAATGCACATCTTTATAAGCCTTGCAAGCAATGTGACCAAATGAGTTGGTCACGGAATGATGCATTACGGAACGAGTAAAGAGACTTGCCGGTAACGAGATTGAACTAGGTATTGGATACCGACGATCAAATCTCGGGCAAGTAACATACCGATGACAAAGGGAACAACGTATGTTGTTATGCGGTTTGACCGATAGAGATCTTCGTAGAATATGTAGGAACCAATATGGGCATCCAGGTTCCGCTATTGGTTATTGACCGAGAATAGTTCTAGGTCATGTCTACATAGTTCTCGAACCCGTAGGGTCCGCACGCTTAAGGTTTCGATGACAGTTATCTTATGAGTTTATGAGTTTTGATGTACCAAAGGAGTTCAGAGTCCCGGATGAGATCGGGGACATGACGAGGAGTCTCGAAATGATCGAGACGTAAAGATCGATATATTGGACGACTATATTCGGAGTTCGGAAAGGTTCCGAGTGATTCGGGTATTTTTCGGAGTACCGGAGAGTTACGGGAATTCGCCGGGGAGTATATGGGCCTTATTGGGCCATACGGGAATAGAGGAGAGAGGCCGAAAGGAAGGAGGCGCGCAGCCCTCCTCTGGTCCGAATTGGACAAGGGGTGTGGCCCCCTTTTCCTTCCTCCTCTCGCCCTCTTCCCCCCTTCTCCTACTCCAACAAGGAAGGAGGGAGTCTGACGGTGTCCTGGACTAGGGGGTACTCAACGCGTCGTCTCCCGATCAGTTGGATTGGGCCGAGGACCCCCATGGCCGTATACTCATGGGCCAGTCCGGACAGTTGCCGCATACAAGGAAGATTCCACAAGACTTGGCGATCAAGACAAAGACTCCTCCCCCACCGGCGTATTCGGCTAGGACTCTTGTTATCCTAGGCCTCTGGTGCATTATATAAACCGAGGCCAGGCTAGTCGATAGATATACAATATACAACAACAATCATACCATAGGATAGCTTCGAGGGTTTAGCCTCCTTGATCCCGTGGTAGATCTACTCTTGTAATAACCACATCATCAATATCAATCAAGCAGGACGTAGGGTTTTACCTCCATCAAGAGGGCCCGAACCTGGGAAAAACATCGTGTCCCTTGTTTCCTGTTACCATTGATCCTAAGACACACTGCTTGGGACCCCCTACCTGAGATCCGCCGGTTTTGACACCGACAGAGTCCTACTCCCGGTGGGAGTAGGACTCCCCTTGGCGCGCCCCTCCTAGGCCGGCCGCCCCCTCCCCCCATGCTCCTTTATATACGGGGTCAGGGGGGCACCTCTAGGCACAACGACACAAGTTGATCTACGGATCGTTCCTTAGCTGTGTGTGGTGCCCCCCTCCACCATATTCCACCTCGGTCATATCATCGCGGAGTTTAGGCAAAGCCCTGCGCCGGTAGAACATCATCATCGTCACCACGCCGTCGTGCTGACGGAACTCATCCCCGAAGCTTTGCTGGATCGGAGCCCGGGGATCGTCATCAAGCTGAACGTGTGCTGAACTCGGAGGTGCCGTACGTTCGGTGCTTGGATCGGTCGGATCGTGAAGACGTACGACTACATCAACTGCGTTGTCATAACGCTTCCGCTTACGATCTACGAGGGTACGTGGACAACACTCTCCCCTCTCGTTGCTATGTCATCACCATGATCTTGCGTGTACGTAGGAAATTTTTTGAAATTACTACGTTCCCAACATGTTCACCATTGAAAACTACTCCATCTCACGTGATGATCGGTTATGGTTTAGTTGATTTGGATCACGTGATCACCTAGATGACTAGAGAGATGTCTGTCTAAGTGGGAGTTCTTAAGTAATATGATTAATTGAACTTTAATTTATCATGAACTTAGTCCTGGTAGTATTTTGCAAATTATGTTGTAGATCAATAGCTTGCGGTATTGCTTTCATATGTTTATTTTGATATGTTCTTAGAGAAAATTGTGTTGAAAGATGTTAGTAGCAATGATGCGGATTGGATCCATGATCTGAGGTTTATCCTCATTGCTGCACAGAAGAATTATGTCCTTAATGTACCGCTAGGTGACAGACCTATTGGAGGAGCAAATGCAGACGTTATGAACGTTTGGCTAGCTCAATATGATGACTACTTGATAGTTTTGTGCACCATGCTTAACGGCTTAGAATCGGGACTTCAAAGACGTTTTGAATGCCATGGACCATATGAGATGTTCCAGGAGTTGAAGTTAATATTTCAAGAAAATACCCGAGTTGAGAGATATGAAGTCTCCAACAAGTTCTATGGCTAAAAGATGAAGGAGAATCGCTCAACTAGTGAGCATGTGCTCAGATTGTCTGGGTACTACAATCGCTTGAATCAAGTGGGAGTTAATCTTCCAGATAAGATAGTGATTGACAGAATTCTCTAGTCACCATCACTAAGTTACTAGAACTTCGTGATGAACTATAGTATGCAAGGGATGACGAAAACGATTCCGAGCTCTTCGTGATGTTGAAATCGACGAAGGTAGAAATCAAGAAAGAGCATCAAGTGTTGATGATTGACAAGATCACTAGTTTCAAGAAAAGGGCAAAGGGAAAGAAAGGGAACTTCAAGTAGAATGACAAGCAAGTTGTCACTTCCGCGAAGAAGCCCAAAGCTGGACTAAAGCCTGAAACTGAGTGCTTACACTGCAAAGGAAATGGTCACTGGAAGCGGAAATGCCCTGAATATTTGGTGGATAAGAAGGATGGCAAAGTGAACAAGGGTATATTTGATATACAGGTTATTGATGTGTACCTTACTAGTGTTTATAGTAGCCCCTGAGTATTTGATACTTGTTCGGTTGCTAAAAATTAGTAACTCTAAACAGGAGTTACAGAATAAACAGAAACTAGTTGGGGATGAAGTGACGATGTGTGTTGGAAGTGGTTCCAAGATTGATATGATCATCATCGCACACTCCATATACTTTCGGGATTAGTGTTGAACCTAAATAAATGTTATTTGGCGTTTGCGTTGAGCATGAATATGATTTGATCATGTTTATTGCAATACAGTTATTCATTTAAAGTCACAGAATAATTGTTGTTCTGTTTACATGAATAAAACCTTCAATGGTCATACACCCAATGAAAATAGTTTGTTGGATCTCAATCATAGTGATACACATATTCATAATGTTGAAACCAAAAGATGCAAAGTTAATAATGATAGTGCAACTTATTTGTGGCACTGCCGTTTGGGTCATATCGGTGTAAAGCGCATGAAGAAACTCCATAAAGATGGATTTTCGGAATCACTAGGTTATGAATCATTTGATGCTTGCGAACCGTGCCTATTGGGCAAGATGACTAAAACTCCGTTCTCCGGAACAATGGAACGAGCTACTGACTTATTGGAAATAATACATACCGATGTATACGATCCCAATGAGTGTTGATGCTCGTGGCAAGTATCGTTATTTTCTGACCTTCACAGATGATTTGAGCAGATATGGGTATATCTACTTGATGAAACATAAATCTGAAATAGTTGAAAGGTTCCAAGAATTTCAGAGTGAAATGGAAAAATCATCGTAACAAGAAAATAAAGTTTCTGCGATCTGATCGCGGAGACGAATATTTGAGTTACGAGTTTGGTCTTCAATTAAAACAATGTGGAATAGTTTCACAGCTCACGCCACCTGGAACACCACAACGTTATGGTGTGTCCGAATGTCGTAACCACACTTTATTGGATATGGTGCGATCTATGATGTCTCTTATCGGTTTACCACTATCGTTTTGGGGTTATGCATTAGAGACAGCTGCATTCACGTTTAATAGGGCACCATCTAAATCCGTTGAGACGACACCGTATGAACTATGGTTTAATAGTAAACCTAAGTTGTCGTTTCTTAAAGTTTGGAGTTGTGAAGCTTATGTGAAAAAGTTTTTCACCTGATAAGCTCGAACCCAAATCGGAGAAGTGCGTCTTCATAGAATACCCAAAGGTAACTATTGGGTACACCTTCTATCACAGATCCGAAGGCAAGTTATTCGTTGCTAAGATGGATCCTTTCTAGAGAAGAAGTTTCTCTAGAAAGAAGTGAGTGGGAGGAAAGTAGAACTTGATGAAGTAATTGTACCTTCTCCCTTATTGGAAAGTAGTTCATCACAGAAATCAGTTCCAGTGATTCCTACACCAATTAGTGAGGAAGTTAATGATGATGATCATGAAACTTCAGATCAAGTTACTACCAAACCTCGTAGGTCTTCCAGAGTAAGATCCGCACCAGAGTGGTACGGTAATCATGTTCTGGAAGTCATGTTACTAGACCATGATGAACCTACGAACTATGAGGAAGCGATGATGAGCCCAAATTCCACGAAATGGCTTGAGGCCATAAAATCTGAGATATGATCCATGTATGAGAACAAAGTATGGACTTTGATTGACTTGCTTGATGATCAGCAATTGCCACATTTTATGAAATCTGGCAAATGGATGTCAAAACTGCATTCGTTAATGGATTTATTAAAGAAGAGTTGTATATGATGCAACCAGAAAGTTTTTGTCAATCCTAAAGATGCTAACAAAGTGTGCAAGCTCCAGCGATCCATCTATGGACTGGTGCAAGCATCTCGGAGTTGGAATATATGCTTTGATGAGTTGATCAAAGCATATGGTTTTATACAGACTTTTGAAGAAGCCTGTATTTACAATAAAGTGAGTGGGAGCACTACAGCATTTCTGATAAGTGTATGTGAATGACATATTGTTGATCGAAAATAATTTATAATTATTCTGCAAAGCATAAAGGAGTGTTTGAAAGGAGTTTTTCAAAGAAAGACCTCGGTGAAGCTACTTACACATTGAGCATCAAGATCTATATAGATAGATCAAGACACTTGATAAGATTTTTCAATGAGTACATACCTTGATAATTTTTTTTTGAAATAGTTCAAAATGGAACAGTCAAAGAAGGAGTTCTTGCCTGTGTTGCAAGGTGTGAAGTTGAGTAAGACTCAAGACCCGACCATGGCAGAAAATAGAAAGAGAATGAAAAGTCATTCCCTATGCCTCAGTCATAGGTTCTATAAAGTATGTTATGCTGTGAACCAGACCTATTGTATACCTTGCTCTGGTTTTGGCAAGGGAGTACAATTTTGATCTAAGAGTAGATCACTGGACAGCGGTCAAGAATATCCTTAGTGAGGACTAAGAAAATATTTCTCGATAATGGAAGTGATAAAAAAAGCTCGTCGTAAAAGTTACAACGATACAAGCTTTTTACACCGATCCAGATGACCCTAAGTCTCAATCTGGATACATATTGAAAGTGGGAGCAATTAGCTAGAGTAGCTCCTTGCAAAGCATTGTAGACATAGAATATTTGCAAAATACATACGACTCTGTAATATGACAGACCCGTTGACTAAACTTCTCTCACGAGCAAAACATGATCATACCTTAGTACTCTTTGGGTGTTAATCACATAGCGATGTGAACTAGATTATTGACTCTAGTAAACCCTTTGGGTGTTGATCACATGACGATGTGAACTATGGGTATTAATCACATACAGATGTGAATATTAGTGTTAAATCACATAATGATGTGAACTAGATTACTGACTCTAGTGCAAGTGGGAGACTGAAGGAAATATGCCCTAGAGGCAATAATAAAGTTATTATTTATTTCCTTATATCATGATAAATGTTTATTATTCATGCTAGAATTGTATTAACCGGAAACATGATACATGTGTGAATACATAGACAAACATAAAGTCACTAGTATGCCTCTACTTGACTAGCTCATTAATCAAAGATGGTTTTGTTTCCTAACCATAGACATGTGTTGTCATTTGATTAACGGGATCACATCATTAGGAGAATGATGTGATTTACTTGACCCATTCCGTTAGCTTAGCACTTGATCGTTTAGTATGTTGCTATTGCTTTCTTCATGACTTATACATGTTCCTGTAACTATGAGATTATGCAACTCCCGTTTACCGGAGGAACACTTTGGGTGCTACCAAACGTCACAACGTAACTGGGTGATTATAAAGGAGTACTACAGGTGTCTCCAAAGGTACATGTTGGGTTGGCGTATTTCGAGATTAGGTTTTGTCACTCCGATTGTCGGAGAGGTATCTCTGGGCCCTCTCGGTAATGCACATCTTTATACGCCTTGCAAGCAATGTGACCAAATGAGTTGGTTACGGAATGATGCATTACAGAACGAGTAAAGAGACTTGTCAGTAACGAGATTGAACTAGGTATTGGATACCGATGATCAAATCTCGGGCAAGTAACATACCGATGACAAAGGGAACAAAGTATGTTGTTATGCGGTTTGACCGATAAAGATCTTCGTAGAATATGTAGGAGCCAATATGGGCATCCAGGTTCCGCTATTGTTTATTGACCAAGAATAATTCTAGGTCATGTCTACATAGTTCTCGAACCCGTAGAGACCGCACGCTTAAGGTTTTGATGACAGTTTTATTATGAGTTTATAAGTTTTGATATACCGAAGGAGTTCGGAGTCCCAGATGAGATCGGGGACATGACGAGGAGTCTCGAAATGGTCGAGACGTAAAGATCGATATATTGGACGACTATATTCGGAGTTCGGAAAGGTTCCGAGTGATTCGGGTATTTTCGGAGTACCGGGGAGTTACGGGAATACGGGGGAAGAAGTATATGGGCCTTATTGGGCTTTAGGGGAGAGGGAGAGGCAGGCCGTGCGCCCCCCCATTGACTAGTCCAAATTGGACTAGGGGGAGGGGCGGCGCCCCCTCCTTCCTTCTCTTCCCTCTTCCCCTTCCTTGTTTCCCACTCCTACTACTTGGAAGGACACCTAGTTGGACTAGGAAAGGGGGAATCCTACTCCCGGTGGGAGTAGGACTCCCCTAGGGCGCGCCATAGAGAGGGCCGGCCCTCCCCTCCTCCACTCCTTTATATACGGGGGCAGGGGGCACCCCATGGACACACAAGTTGATCTACGGATCGTTCCTTAGCCGTGTGCGGTGCCCCCCTCCACCATATTCCACCTCGGTCATATCGTCGCGGAGTTTAGGCGAAGCCCTACGCCGGTAGAACATCATCATCGTCACCACGCCGTCGTGCTGACGGAACTCATCCCCGAAGCTTTGCTGGATCGGAGCCCGGGGATCGTCATCGAGCTGAACGTGTGCTGAACTTGGAGGTGCCGTACATTCGGTGCTTGGATCGGTCGGATCGTGAAGACGTACGACTACATCAACCGCGTTGTCCTAATGCTTCCGCTTACGGTCTACGAGGGTACGTGGACAACACTCTCCCCTCTCGTTGCTATGCCATCACCATGATCTTGCGTGTGCGTAGGAAATTTTTTGAAATTACTACGTTCCCAACATCCACCGCCCGCGCCGCAGGAACCGCGAGTTTCCTAGATTTTTCTGTAGTATTCGATCTTTAATTAGCTAGCCAGTGATGTACTATTCAATATTATATATTATTCGAGACGATGTATTCGAGATTATATCTATTATTCTAGACGAAGTATTCGAGATTATATCTATTATTCGAGACGATGTAATTTGAATACTGATGGGGTCATGTACCTAGGGTAGGGTCATGAACCTGATCTAAGTACCTTACCCAAGGACACCCTTAGAAGAAGGGACTCACTCGACTGGCTTGAAGGACTCGACCACGAAGACTCACTCGACCACCAGGAGGTCAAGAGGCACTCTGCACTGCAACGGCCTGTAATTAAGTAGGCTTTATGATAGTAAAGACACTTTATGTGGGGCGTTACCAGTAACGTCCCAGACTTAACTCACCTTAAACCCTCTCCTACGTGGGCTGGCTGGGGTCCTGGCGCACTCTATATAAGCCACCCCCCCTCCACAGGCAGAAGGGTTCGGCACCTTGTAACTCATATACTCATAATCCACTCGACCGCCTCCGGGCTCCGAGACGTAGGGCTATTACTTCTTCCGAGAAGGGCCTGAACTCGTACATCCCTTGTGTTTACAACCTCTCCATAGCTAGGACCTTGCCTCTCCATACCTACCCCCCACTCTACTGTCAGGCTTAGAACCACGACAGTTGGCGCCCACCGTGGGGCAGGTGTTTTAGCGATTTTTGTGGAGAAGTTGCGATTCTTCCGAGTACTTTCATCATGGTGTCTGCTGGAGTTTTGGTCGGGGGTCAAGAGATCCGTCTCGGCACTCTCACCTTCATCGCCGACGACTCCGCGTGGCTCCATGAGGCTCCACTCGACGTTGATGCGCTCCCCGTCCGCGGTGCGACGCATTTTCGTGCATGTGTCCGCGGCGTTCTGCTGCGGCAACCGTCGACCCAGTATCGGTCGGCTCCTCCATCGTCCACCCTCCCGGTCTCCCGCCAGCGCAAGCGCTCGGGCCGGTCGAGGCTTCAGCGATGGGTGAGGCACGCGGTGGCTCGCCAATCGGCCACCACCCAAGTTGCGGCAATCGAGCCCGACGAATCTCTCTACGACTTGTTCGATCTGTCGACTGGCTCTGTAGAGACTGCATCCGAGTGCGGTAGCAGTGATCCAGCGGCGGAAATCTTGATGGTCGACGGGCCCCGCAGTCCCCCTGGCTTCGCCCGTGATGGTGGAGCAGATGACGGAGGCGACCCCGCACGAGGCCACGAAGAGTACCAGCCCAAGCCACTCGACTCTCTGCAAAGAGAGGAACTTCGCCGCAGGAACGTGGATGCCCTGCGTACTCCCATCGCGGGAGAAACCCCCGAGGCTCGTGCCTTGGAGGAGGCACGTCTGGCCAATTTGGCCGAACGCACTCGACTGGAGAATCTTCAGCGAGCACTCGACGAGCGCGCGCGGCAACGAGTTCCCGACACCAGTCGACGTCAACTCTTCCCGCCGACTCAGGTATATCGAACCCCAATCCAGAATTTAGCAGCTGCGACCCGTATAGCAGAGTCCATCCAGCCTTCGCAGTCGGAAGCGGGCAGAGGTTTGCTGCAGATCAGGGATCTGCTCCGGGCAGCAGGAGATCAGAATTCAGCCGTGTCTCAGTCGCGCAATAGAATTCACAGTCGATTCGTCACTGCGAATACGGTTCAGTCGGCTCATAGCCCCAGATCGCCCCCGCGGCGTGAAGGGCGCGAGAATCGGCGAGATCAATATGGCGACCGACTCGACCGAGATGATAGGCGTCGAGTGCCCAATTCCCCTCCGAGGGGTGGGTCTTACGCTCCTCGGCAGCAAGATGATAGGCGTCAGTACAGTACAGGGTGAAGGGTTCCAGTCGACCCCAGAGAACCAGGCTTCGACGCGCGATCCATTATCGTGCAAGGTTTGGTCGACCGGAACAGAGCCCATCGAGGCGGACTCGACAGAGATGCACCCACAAGCGGTCGAGTGCATGTTTCTGGTCCTGAATGTTTCAGCAGAGCTATCAGAGCCGCAGTTATCCCTCCCAATTTCAGGTTGGTAACAGGAGTCAGCAAGTTCACTGGTGAGTCTAAGCCTGAAACTTGGCTTGAAGACTACCGAGTGGCAGTTCAGATTGGTGGTGGGAACGACGAGGTGGCCATGAAGCATTTGCCCCTCATGCTGGAAGGTTCTGCCAGGGCATGGTTGACTCAATTACCTCCTAGCAGCATTTACACTTGGGAAGATCTGTCCCGAGTGTTCATCAGAACGTTTGAAGGAACTTGCAAGCGACCAGTTGGATTGACAGAGTTGCAAGTCTGCGTGCAGAAGGCTAATGAGACTCTCAGAGAGTATATTCAGAGGTGGATCACTTTGCACCACACTATGGAGAACGTGTCTGATCATCAGGCAGTCTGCGCCTTCAAAGATGGCGTCAAGAACAGAGAACTGAGTTTGAAGTTTGGTCGAACTGGTGACATGACCTTGAGTCGGATGATGGAGATTGCTACCAAGTACGCCAACGGCGAAGAAGAAGACCGACTCCGAAGTGGCAAGCACAAGCCGAGTCAGTCGGAAAAAGGAAACACCAGTCGGAAACAGAAGCGGAAGGCTGAACCGGCAGCTCCTGGAGAGGCTCTGGCCGTGACTCAGGGAAAGTTTAAGGGGAAACCAAAAGGATCCTGGAACCCCAAGAATGTAAAGGATAAAGAAGGGAACGACGTAATGGATATGCCATGTCACATCCACACGAAGAAAGACGAAGAGGGGAATATCATCTACCCGAAGCACACCACTCGCCAATGTCGACTCCTGATCCAGCAGTTTCAGGGAAAACAGTCTAAGGACAAGGAGAAGTAGTCGGACAAGGCTGAAGACAAGGAGGACAGTGAGGAAGGATATCCGCATATCAACTCCACTCTGATGATCTTTGCAGATGTGGAAAGCAGGAGTCGACTGAAAGTCATTAACCGAGAGGTGAACATGGTTGCCCCAACAAAAGCAAATTATCTGAAATGGTCTCAAATACCCATCACATTCGACCAATCTGGTCACCCGACTCATATTGCCACCCCTGGGAGGCAAGCTTTGGTGGTCGATCCAGTTGTCGAAGGCACTCGACTGACAAAGGTGCTGACGGATGGTGGAAGCGGGCTGAATTTGTTGTATGCAGACACACTGAAAGGAATGGGCATTCCGATGTCCCGACTGAGCACTAGTAACATGAGCTTTCATGGAGTTATACCAGGGAAGAAAGCCGAGTCACTCGGCCAAATAGCTTTGGACGTGGTGTTTGGTGATTCGAAACATTTTCGCAAAGAAAAGTTGACGTTTGAGGTCGTGGATTTTCAGAGTGCATATCATGCCATTTTGGGGAGACCATCTTACGCACGGTTCATGGCTCGACCATGTTACGTGTACCTCAAATTGAAGATGCCCGGCCCCAAAGGAGTGATCACTGTCACCGGTGATAGGAAAAAGGCAGAAGAGTGCTTTCAGAAGGGCTCCAAGATTGCCGATTCCCAGGTGACAGCGGTCGAGTTCGAGGAATACAAGCAAAATGCAGATCCGAGTGACTTGCTGCGATCAAAGAAACCCGCCACAGAGTCTGCATTCCAGTCGTCCGGTGAGACGAAGCCTGTTCACATTCACCCGACCGACCCCGATGCAGCTCCGACCCGCATCTCCACAACACTCGACCCAAAATAGGAAGAAGCGCTCATCCAGTTCCTCCGTGAGAACTGGGACATTTTTGCATGGAAGCCCGCTGACATGCCAGGTGTTCCCAGGGGACTGGCTGAGCATCGCCTAAGAGTCGACTCATCTGCAAAACCAGTCAAAGAGCATCTTCGGTGGTCCGCCGTCCAGAAGAGAAAAGCCATTGGTGAAGAAGTGGCTCGACTATTGGCGGCAGGATTTATCCGAGAGATATACCACTCCGAGTGGCTCGCTAATGTCGTCATGGTTCCTAAGAAGGACAAGTCGCTCCGAATGTGCATTGATTTCAAGCACATCAACCGGGCCTGCCCGAAAGATCATTTTCCTCTCCCTCGCATAGATCAAATTGTTGACTCGACCGCAGGATGCGAGAGGCTATCTTTTTTAGATGCCTACTCCGGGTACCACCAGATCCGTCTGTACGGACCCGACGAGGTAAAAACAGCTTTCATCACTCCATTCGGGTGCTTCTGCTATATCACCATGCCATTCGGCCTCAAGAATGCCGGAGCCACATTTATGCGAATGATTCAGAAGTGTCTACTCACTCAAATCAGTCGGAATGTGGAAGCATATATGGATGATATTGTTGTCAAGTCACGAAAAGGTTCCGACCTGCTCGCTGATCTCGCCGAAACATTTGCCAACCTCAGAAGATATGATATCAAGCTCAATCCATCAAAGTGCACATTTGGAGTTCCTGGTGGCAAGTTACTCGGTTTTCTCGTTTCCGAACGGGGAATCGACGCTAACCCAGAGAAGATTGGCACTATTCTCCGAATGAAACGCCCTGTGCGAGTGCACGATGTCCAGAAGCTTACTGGATGCTTGGCCGCATTAAGTCGATTCATCTGACGACTCGGTGAAAAGGCATTGCCTCTTTACCGACTGATGAAGAAGACAGACAAGTTCGAGTGGACTCCAGAAGCTGATGCAGCGTTTGCCGAGCTAAAAGCTCTGCTCTCCACCCAGCCGGTGCTTGCTGCTCCAATCAGCAAAGCGCCTCTGTTGCTCTATATCGCAGCCACAGGATAAGTCGTCAGTACTGTGCTTACGGTCGAGCGGGAAGAAGAAGGAAAAGCTCTCAAAGTTCAGCGCCCAGTGTATTATTTGTCTGAAGTCTTGACTCCATCCAAGCAGAGATATCCTCATTATCAGAAGCTTGTGTATGGAATATACATGACCACAAAGAAGGTTGCTCATTATTTTTCTGATCATTCCATCACAGTCGTCAGCGACGCTCCACTATCAGAGATTTTGCACAACAGAGATGCAACTGGTCGAGTGGCCAAATGGGCGATTGAACTTCTTCCCCTTGATATCAAGTTTGAGGCAAAGAAAGCCATTAAGTCCCAGGCAATAGCAGATTTCCTCGCCGAGTGGATTGAACAACAGCAGCCGACTGAAGTTCACTCGGAGCATTGGACCATGTTCTTTGATGGCTCTAAGATGTTGAATGGTTCCGGTGCTGGGGTTGTCCTGGTTTCCCCCAGAGGAGATAAGCTCAGATATGTGCTCCAGATTCACTTTGATTCCTCCAACAATGAGGCAGAATATGAGACCCTCTTATATGGGTTGCGCATGGCCATTTCACTCGGTGTCCGTCGCCTGATGGTCTATGGCGACTCGGATTTAGTGGTCAACCAGGTGATGAAAGAGTGGGACGTGAGAAGCCCAGCCATGACTGGATACTGCAGTGCAGTGAGGAAGCTGGAAAAGAAGTTCGAGGGGTTGGAGCTCCATCATATACCCCGACTGAAAAATCAAGCAGCTGATGATCTAGCAAAGATAGGTTACAAGAGAGAAGCCATTCCGAGTGGTGTGTTCTTGGAGCATATACACACTCCGTCAGTCAAAGAAGATCCTTTCACCGAAGAAACTCCACAGCCCAAGAGTGCCACAGATCCGACTGAAGTTGAAGTCCCAGCGGTGGTCGACTTGATCATGGAGGTCTTGGTGGTCATTCCCGACTGGGCAGTTCCATATGTCGCGTATATCCTGAGAAAAGAGCTTCCGGAGGATGAGGAAGAGGCTCGACAGATCGTCCGACGATCTAAGGCCTTTACCGTAATCAAAGGACAGTTATACAGAGAAAGCGCGACTGGAGTCGGTCAGAAGTGCATAACACCAGAAGAAGGTCGACTCATCCTCAATGATATCCACTCGGGGACCTGTGGTCATCATGCGTCCTCTCGGACCATCGTGGCCAAAGCATACCGAGCCGGATTTTACTGGCCAAAGGCGAATGAGATGGCAAAAGAGATAGTGGATAAGTGCGAGGGATGTCAGTTCTACTCGAATATGTCGCACAAGCCTGCGTCAGCTCTGAAGACCATCCCACTCGTCTGGCCTTTCGCAGTATGGGGACTGGACATGGTAGGTCCTTTAAGAACAGGACGAAGTGGCTTCACGCATGTACTGGTGGCAGTCGACAAGTTCACCAAGTGAATCGAGGCCAAACCAATCAAGAACCTTGACACCGGTACTGCTGTTAGCTTCATCAGGGAACTAATATTCAGATATGGAGTCCCGCACAGCATCATTACGGATAATGGGTCGAACTTCGACTCGAAGGAATTCGGAGATTTCTGCAACTCCCAAGGCACACGGGTCGACTACGCTTCAGTCGCCCATCCGCAGTCGAATGGACAAGCAGAGCGAGCTAATGGACTGATTCTTAAGGGATTGAAGCCCCGACTGATGCGTGATCTCAAACACGCGGCTGGAGCTTGGGTCGACGAACTTCCCTCAGTGCTTTGGGGGCTGCGGACCACACCTAATCGGTCGACCAGAAGAACTCCATTCTTCTTGGTCTACGGAGCTGAAGCAGTCTTGCCGAGTGATCTTCTCCACAATGCTCCTCGAGTTGAAATCTACAACGAAGCAGAGGCTGAACAAGCGCGGCAGGACGCAGTCGACCTTTTAGAGGAAGAAAGGGAGATGGCTCTGATCCGATCGACCATCTACCAACAAGATTTGCGTCGTTTCCACGCCAGAAATGTGAGTGGTCGAGCCTTCCAGGAAGGAGATTTAGTTCTCCGAGTGGATCAGCACAAACCACACAAGCTTGCCCCTTCTTGGGAAGGTCCCTTCATCGTCACCAAGGTTCTCCACAACGGGGCGTACCGTCTTTACAACGTCGAGCATAATATCGACGAGCCCCGAGCTTGGAACGCGGAACTACTCCGCCCATTTTATACTTAAGTTTTAACACTCGGATAAGTTGCAATAAAGTACTTCCGTAGTTCATGGACCTCAAAATAATAGTGTCATAGTTCCTCCATAATTTCTGTCACTTTTTATTTTTGTCCAATAAAATTCCCCCTCAGTGGGTGACTTAGCTGCGAATCCGTTTCGCCTAAGTTTGTAAAAATCCTACCGAGTGGTGAGCCAGACTCCCACTCGGAGGCTTAGCTGCGAATCCGTTTCGCCTAAGTTATCAAAATCCTACCGAGTGGTAAGCCAGACTTCCACTCGGAGGCTTAGCTGCAGCCCTGTGCTCGCCTAAGTGATAAAAATCCTACCGAGTGAAGAGCAACCCTCTCACTCGGAGGCTTAGCTGCAGTCCAAGCACTCGCCTAAGTTATAAAAATCCTACCGAGTGGTAAGCCAGACTTTCACTCGGAGGCTTAGCTGCAGTCCAAGGACTCGCCTAAGTTTGTCAAAATCCTACCGAATGGAGAGCAAACCTCTCAATCGGGGGCTTAGCTGCA
>NC_041383.1:38737841-38758343 GCF_002162155.2 Triticum dicoccoides
TAGCTGCAGTCCAAGCACTCACCTAAGTTTGTCAAAATCCTACCGAGTGGAGAGCAAACCTCTCACTCGGGGGCTTAGCTGTAGTCCAAGCACTCGCCTAAGTTATCAAAATCCTACCGAGTGGTAAGCCAGACTTTCACTCGGAGGCTTAGCTGCAGCCCTGTGCTCGCCTAAGTTACAAAAATACTACCGAGTGAAGAGCGACCCTCTCACTCGGAGGCTTAGCTGCAGTCCAAGCACTCGCCTAAGTTATAAAAATCCTACCGAGTGAAGAGCAAACCTCTCACTCGGAGGCTTAGCTGCAGCCCAGTGCTAGCCTAAGTTATCAAAATCCTACCGAGTGAAGAGTAAACCTCTCACTCGGGAGCTTAGCTGCAGCCCAGTGCTCGCCTAAGTTATAGAAATCCTACCGAGTGGTAAGCCGGGCTTCCACTCGGAGGCTTAGCCGCAGCCCAGTGCTCGCCTAAGTGGACTAAAGAATAAGTCGATTGCAGTAAAGGCGCCTTGCTTTGAACCTGCAAAGGACATTTCGAGCCAAAGGCAATCGTATTCAAGCACCAAGTTCAAGTTTGAATCGATATCTAAAGGAACCGAAAGTGCTCAGGCGTTAAGCCTGTTAAGGTTTATCGGTTACAATTCCACTCGGCATACCGAGGCAAATTTAAAGCGTCGAGCCAGAAGAAGTTTTTTACCCCTCCTGTGGAGGGCTGGAAGGTGCAACGAATTCGTCAAGGTCAATTCCGTCGGCGATCCGAGTGGCAGCTGCAAGGAAAGTTTCCGTAAAGGACCTGAAGTCGTGTTTCTTGGTGTTGGCCACCCGAAGGGCCGCCAGCTTCTCTTCTCGCGCATCTTTACAGTGGACTCGGGCCAGACACAGAGCAACATCTGCACCACACCGAGCCGAGGACTTCTTCCATTCCTGCACTCGACCAGGGATCGAGTTCAAGCGGGCCATCAGCGACTCAAGGTCATTCTGAAGTGTCTCCTCAGGCCAGAGCATCGAGTCGATGCGAGATGTGGCGGCCTTCAGCCTTGCGAGATAGTCCACGACAGCTGCAACACGAGACTCCAGTCGGAAAACATCCATGGCAACTTCGTCGTTCACCGGAGAATTGATGGGGTCGAGGTTCGGCTCTAGCCGGCTAGTTTCTTCTTCAAAGTTTTGACAAAATTCTGCAAGGATGATCACTAAGTCAAGGGGATGGTCGAATGGAAAAACCACAATTGGAAATGTTTGCCGAGCATAGAGGTTTACCTTCAAGCATAAGAAACAGCTTCTTGGCAAGACCACTCAGGAAGGCCTCCAGGTCATTTTTCTTCCCAGTCAACTTACTGACTTGGTCGGTCAGGGCAGCTTTATCAGTTTTTAGTCGACTGACCTCCTTGTTGGCGATCCCAAGAGCAGCTTTCAGATTGGTATTGTCTTGTTCAAGCTTGGTGACTGAAGCTAACTTCTCGTCAGCAAGCTTGATCTTCTCAGCTAGTTCGAGGTCTTTCTTCTATTGGGCCTCCCTTACCTTACCTGCAAGTTACAGCAAGATCAGATTTTGAAACAAGCAAGGGGAAAAACAGTTGTCAGGATCTCACCAAACATACCTTCGGTCTCCTCCTTTGCCTTCGTCAGCTTCTCCTGAACCAGCTTCAAGCTCAGCTCGAGTTGAGTGTGCTTGTTTTCCAGCTCAGAGTAGCGAGCCACAAGATCACAAGAGTTCTGTGAAGAACCAATCGACTAAATGTCAAATATAATTCACTTCCGAGTGAAAAAGGAAAAAACACACGTTTCTAAGACTACAGCCGAATACAAGCATTCGACCGTAGTCTCGGGGACTACACCCAGTGGGTGCACTCAGCGTGCCCCCACTAATTCTGTTGAAGACAAAGTCGACCAGTCGACCTAATTCTGTTGAAGACAAAGTCGACCAGTTGAGCTCAAAAAAAATAAAAAAAAGAGAGATGTATTCTTTAAGACTGTAATCAACTGCAAGCAGTCGACCACAGTCTCGGGGACTACACCCAGTGGGTGCACTCAGCGTGCCCCCACCGGTTTGTGAAATCCAGTCGACATAGTCGATTGACAGAAAGACTGACATCATCAAGCCTAAGGCCGACTGCCAGCAGTCGACCTTAGCCTTGGGGACTACACCCAGCGGGTGCACTCAGCGTGCCCCCGCTAACACGGAGTTTAATCGACACACCCAGTGGGTGACTACTATAAATTCCGGAAAGGAAAAGTTTTTGGTAGCATATCCAACAGAACAAACAGTGGTCGACTGACCTGAACATTGCTTTGAAGGGCAGAACTGGCGTCATAAGCTGCCTGGCTCGCATCCCGGATGGTCTTTAACTGCTCCATCATGATTCTCGCCTGGCGTATCGCTTCCTTCGCCGCGCCAGCTTGGTCCTCTGGGACGTGGTGCGTCGTGAAGAGGGAGGGCTGCTGAGCACTCGTCAATGGATCTGCGAAGGACACCGTGTGTCGAGTGGTGTTCTCTTCCTCCGCAATCAGAATCTCAGGCGCCGTCACATCCTGGGGCACCTTACTGGCGGACGCTTTCCTACTCCTCCTGCGCTTCAGTGGTTCTTCATCCTCATCATCATCAGGGAGATTGATAACAGTATTGGGTGGAGCTACGGAGAAGAATCAGGATCAGAGATCGCGAGTCAGTCGACTAAGAACGGCGTTAAGAATACAGTACCTGGTTTCGAAGTTGCTGCGTCCTCCATCTCATGGTCATCAGCCCGGGCTGAGGTTTCAGAAGTAGCAGCACTGCAACTCCAAAGGATCAGTCGACTAACTTCAGCGTCGACCAGAGACAAAGTTCACACAAAATAAGAAGACTTAAGCAGCACGATTACCCTGATATGGTGGGGATGGACACCTTCATCTTCGGCAGGAGCTTGATCGGCTTCGACGAGGCCGCCCTGGGCTGCTTCGGAGCCTTTTCAGTCGGCACCGGAGAGGTGGTCCGAGGGCGCTTGGTCGACTGAACAACGGTCGCAACCCCCTTGCCACGTTCAGTCGAAGGGTCGTGGACAAGCTTCGACCGCCTTTCTGAGCACGGTGGTACGACCTCCTCCTCCTCTTCTTCCTCGTCCTCAACGTCATCTTCATCACCGTCATCATCATCATCGTTGTCATCATCCTCTGCAACGTTCGAGTCCCATTCCTCCTCTTCCTGGCTCTCTCCCCCACTCGCCTCACCCTCCTCAGTCGGAGCTTGTGCCCCATTGGGCATCGAGTACAGCTCAGTGAGAGCCTAGCAGATATCAAGACAAGGATCAGTCGACCAGTCGGTAGGATAAACGGAAATGAATGCGACAAGAACACAGTGGAGAGCAGAGCAAACGTACCTTGTTTGGATCGCTGTTGTGGTCGAGTGGAGGAATCCTTCTGGCTCCGCGTGGGTTATCCTTGTTTCCGGTAACGGCTACCATCCATCTTTCCAGAGTGACATCGTCGACTGCTTCTGGATGGACTCGAGTCTCGTCTTCAGTCCCACAGTACAACCACATGCAGTGGCTCCGGAACTGAAGGGGCTGGATGCGACGCCTGAGGAAGACCTCCAGGAGGTCCATGCCCGTCACTCCCTCCCGAACCAACTGCACCACGCGCTCCATCAACATCTTCACGTCAGCTTTCTCCTCCGGAATCAACTTCAGAGAGGAGGGCTTGTTCACTCGGTCCATGGTAAACTGAGGGAGTCCACTCGACTGCCCCGGCGTCGACTGGTCCTGGTAGTAGAACCAGGTCGACTGCCAGCCTCTGACTGACTCGGGAAAGGTCATGGGCGGGAAGGTGCTCTTATTCCTCACCTGGATCCCCAGACCCCCACACATTTGGACGACTCGGGTTCTTTCATTGCCTGGGCTCGCCTTCTTCACGGTCTGAGAGCGACACGTGAATATATGCTTGAACAAACCCCAGTGCGGTCGACAGCCCAAGAAACCCTCACACATGGACACAAATGCGGCAAGATAGGCGATAGAATTTGGGGTAAAGTGGTGGAGCTGCGCTCCAAAGAAGTTCAAGAAGCCACGGAAGAAAATACTCGGCGGCAAAGAAAATCCACGATCAACATGGGTGGCCAAGAGCACACACTCACCCTCTTCTGGCTGGGGCTGCCACTCCTTCCCCGGAAGCCTCGCAGCTCCATGAGGGATCAAGCCCTCGTTGGCCATGTCGAGGAGGTCTTTTTCTGTGATGGTCGACTGGATCCAGTCTCCTTGGACCCAGCCCTTCGGCAGGCGGGATCTGGACGAAGACCCGCCGCGGCTGGTAGATCTCCCCTTCGCCTTCTCCGATGCCGACGCCTTCTTCGCACGTTCCAGCGTCGCCGTCTTCTCCTTGGCCATGGTTGCCGGCGAGATGCGCGTGGGGAAGTTGTGCGGGGGCGAGAGCGAGCGTGCTGGACAGGGACGAAGGGAGCAGAGAGAGAGAGAGAATGCTGAGGCACAGTACAGAAATCCTCGCCGGGCGCATTTATAAGGTCCCTTCCGAGTGGATGACAGGTGGGCCCGGTCGGTCTAATCATATCCAGGAACAGTTATGCAGACGGGATACGTGGCGAAGAAAGCGGCGCGGAGATCGAGGCGTCTATGTCCCGTCCCATCCGAACGCCGCGGTCCGCTCCGCTTCGCGCGCGTCCCCAAATTTCGCATCCCGCGGAATCCGCGAACAGCAGATCAGTCTGTCAGACACGGGGTTTCCCGCGATCCGTCGCTCGGAGATCGTCGAAGCCCAAAAGATCACTCGACGCAAGAGGAGAATGGATCGAGTCGACTGAAGACAAGTTTCTCACTGTCGACGAAGAGATTCTTTGGTTCAGAACAACGCACGACCAGAATGCAAAGGTTAATCGAAAACGACATCAACTCCTTCCTCACTCGAAGCCTCAATCCATTCGGGGGCTAATGATGGGGTCACGTACCTAGGGTAGGGTCATGAACCTGATCTAAGTACCTTACCCAAGGACACCCTTAGAAGAAGGGACTCACTCGACTGGCTTGAAGGACTCGACCACGAAGACTCACTCGACCACCAGGAGGTCAAGAGGCACTCTGCACTGCAACGGCCTGTAATTAAGTAGGCTTTATGATAGTAAAGACACTTTATGTGGGGCGTTACCAGTAACGTCCCAGACTTAACTCACCTTAAACCCTCTCCTACGTGGGCTGGCTGGGGTCCTGGCGCACTCTATATAAGCCACCCCCCCCCTCCACAGGCAGAAGGGTTCGGCACCTTGTAACTCATATACTCATAATCCACTCGACCGCCTCCGGGCTCCGAGACGTAGGGCTATTACTTCTTCCGAGAAGGGCCTGAACTCGTACATCCCTTGTGTTTACAACCTCTCCATAGCTAGGACCTTGCCTCTCCATACCTACCCCCCACTCTACTGTCAGGCTTAGAACCACGACAAATACTAAATTGTTTTATATTTCTTTTGAATTAGTTAAATAAAAGCTATGGCAGACAATACTGATAGAGAGGGAGAACAGACCATGTTCGATATGATACGCAGGCCAGATGATGATCAGAATGAAGAAGATTATGACGGCTCCGAATTTCTAAACAACACCGGAGAGGGTGATATGATATTCGATCCGACGACCAAATTGATGAAGTCATCAACTACGATTATGACGATGACGAAGAACATGTTGATCCTGAAACAACAAAGACCGGTGAGGTATATATATTTATATAAGTAGGTATCTGGTGATCATCGCATGTTTTAAATGATTTGAAGATATATTAACGAATCGATCTTTGTTCTTTCAGCCATCCGGATCGAGCAAATCTTCAGGCAAAAGGACGAAACGAGGCCCGAACAAAAAGTTGAAGGAGGCCGTAAAGTACAATATCGAGGCAGTCAGACCTAATGGCGAACCATTAGCGCCTAAGAAGATTGCCGACAAGTTCATTCGTCAGTGCGGAGTTCTTGTGAAGGACCAACTCCCGATCTCCCTTCAAGAATGGAGAGAGCCAGCAAAAGACAAAAGGCAAAGAGGACGCTGCTCCACGTCCAGATGTTAGTTTTGTCGACAAGAATCAAAAAGATCTGCTTTGGGATACTCTCATGGAACATTTCACCCTACCAGATCATTTCACAGAAGCAGATGTGCAGAAAGTCAAGGACACTGCACTTAGGAAGATGGCGGTTGCATTCAAGAACCACAAGAATCGTGAATGGGACAAGTACGTCAAGGGAGGAAGGAAGACTCCAGTATTCGAGGGAACACTAGAGAACCAACGTGCTCATTGGGACAATTTCGTGAAATTCAAGGATTCGGAATTAGCTAAGGAACGGTCGAGAATAAACAAGAAGAATGCCGAAAAAAAGGATAAGTTCCATAAGCTGGGGCCAGGTGGCTATGCGATGGCAATGCCTACGTGGGATAAGTCTGAGAAAGAGATGGAGGATGCAGGTGCCACTCCGGTTACTAAGAGCTGGCCCCCCAGGGTCAGGACTTGGTTCTATGCGCATGGGGGGGAGTTGGACCCGAAGACAGGCAATGTTTCGACGAGGGCAAGTCTGAAGGGAGCCGATGATGCGATACTTGTTGCAATAGAAGAGGCATGATCGGGGGTGTTCCAGCCCAACAGAGAGAACGACGAGCTTACGCGTGCCCTGGGAAATCCTGAACACCCGGGAAGAACACGAGGCAAGGGCGCTATTCCGTGGTATGAGGGGTTTTCAGACTAGAACACCGACTACAGAACCCGTGCGAGAAAGAAGATTGCGGAGGAGAAGAAGAGGAAGATGGAGGAGGAGCAGAGGAAGCGGGACTATGAACGCCTTCAAGTCCTAGAAGCAAGTCAAGCGGAATTGGTAGTCAAATTCCAGCGGCAGCAGGAGCAGATCGACTCACTTACCCAGCAAAGGGGGTCTCAGCAGCTGCAGCAGCTAGCGAATGATCCAGCATTGGATAGCACCGCCCCATCCATGCCGAGAAGCAGCGTGGGTTCCGCCCCGGACGATGCAATGCTGGGTAGATACCCCGTGGATGACATCACGGAGAACACTAGCTGCGAGCTACACGTCAAAATGAAGAACATATCCATGAAGGTGGCGGACGCCGTTGCTTTTACAAATCCCCCCGAGGCAACCTTCCGTTGCAACCCGATTCCAGCGGGCTATGCTCGTGTCTTGGTTGATGAGGTGGTGGACCCATATTCGGAGCTAGAGCTTGACATTCCTGGAGGTGACAACGAGCGCTTTCTCGGAGACGCCAACCATTGTATCATTCTATGGAAAAAGGATTGCATCATCTTTCGAAGGCCACCGACACCGCGTCAGCCGACTCCTCGTCGAAGTCCGCCACCGAGTCAGCAGTCTCCCGCTCCTGCAAGTCCACCAAGTCCGGCAAAGTGTCAGGCCACTCCTCCTCCAAGTCCGGAAAAGTGTCAGGCCACTCCCCCTCCAAGTCCGGCAAAGTGTCGGGCCACTCCTTCTCCTCCAAGTCCGCCACAGCGTTAGACGTCCACTCCTCCTCCAAGTCCAGCACAACCTCAGGCCACTCCTCCTCCAAGTCCGGCACAGCTACAGGCGGCCACTCCTCCTCGTCCAACTCAGCCCCGTCAGCCGTCTCCGCCGCCTCAGCAATCGCAGAAGAGACACCCCGCAGCTATGGTGCGTAGCGGTACGAGTCGAGGTAGTACAGGAAGTACAGGCGGAGGCAAGCGATATAAATATGGTCCAAGCCTCACGCCTCTTCCGTAGAGGGCTTATGACAGGTCTGAGGAGGAAATCGCAGCCATATCGAAGTCCGAGGTGGAAGTCCATTTTGCACCGAAACCGCCAACGCCGCCAAGGGAGAAAGTGCCTGAGGAAATGATTGACCACTTCATTCGTATGGCTCAACCAACAGCTCCCAAGCCTGTTGACACAGACTATGAGTGCCACATCGGGAAGTTAAATCGAGCACGTCTACATAAGGAGGCGAGCTCGGGATCGAGCAAACAAGAAGCAGCTGTCAAAAAATACGGGAAAACCATTCCGCAGCTGGGAGAACAGGCGGCGCAATTGATCCCCTCGCTTGTTGTGCCAACAACACGTGACAGTACGCGCGCCCAATATTATTGTGGGCAAACAGTTTACGTTTCTGAGGTGGGCAATGTGGTAATAACGGAGGAGCATATAATGCAGGCTGAAGTTCTCAAAATCACTATTGGATAACTCCTCGAGATCGAGCCCATGCCTGTGCTTAGAGAGGATGAAATAAAACGGAAATATGTCTGGGGCCAAGCTTTGGTCGAGCCAGACAAGGTCAAGAACCTCCCAACGAGAATGTATGAATTGCATCAATGGTACATGAACATTACCAAGATTTCTGATCGATTGTCCCTCATGGTGAATGTCAAGGAGGGGCATTACTACCATGAGAAAGCTGTGTCCGTTGAGTATTCTGAACTGTTTCAGTTATACAATCAAGACGCACTCGACAAATCTATCGTCAGTTGCTATTGTCTGTAAGTGATTTCTTTCTGTAATTTAAGTCTCAAGCTAGCTGTAGTGATCCTTTTGATCAATCATTACCTGTAATTATCCTCACTATATTCTTTTCTGTGGTATTATATGCAGGATGAAGATTTATGAAATGAAAAAAGATGGACGCTATGGCGTTGGGTTCATTGATCCAAACACCGTTAATGAATACACATGGAAAATAGATTCACGTCATCAAAAGGCCGTAGAGGACAGCATGCTAGAGTTCTTGAAGCGCCTCAAATACAATGAAGATATACTACTTCCTTATAACTTCCAGTGAGTCATACTGTCTTGTACTACAAATTCTCTGTTTTTGCCTACTAGCTAGCTACATGTTTTTGCTTACATATGCCCGCTTAATTAAGACATGCAAACGTGTGTGCATGCAGATTTCACTGGGTCTTGTGTATCATTAAAGTTGACGCCGGAACAGTTGAAATACTGGACTCACTACTCAAAGAAAAAACTGACTATAACATCTTGTTTGGGATAGTCAACAGGTAATTTCAATCATTATTAACAATATATCTCGGCCTATTTAGTTCGTCATTTCATGATATGAACTATTTAATAACCCCTTTATTCATTTTCTTTATCGGCGGGCAGGGCTTGGGCATGGTTCATCAGCGTCACGGAAGTCGAATGGAAAGAAAAGCTTAAATGGGGAAGACCCAAGGTAAGTAATTAAGTAGTACTAGCTAGCTAGCTAGCTGCCATCTCTTTAATTATCATGCTTGATTAATTATTATATGATCAAATTCCATTCTCGTAAAGGCCCTGAAGCAGGCGCAGGGGACTGATCTGTGTGCATTCTGCGTTTGCGAGAACATTCGCATGATGGCGTCCGAAAGGAGCAGATCTCAAAGACAGGAATGGGTACGCTTGTCAAAACACTATTCACAATTTTTGCACCATTATCGATATCTAGTCACACAACTAATACACATTGATCTCCTTCTTAACAGTTTCAGAGAGGTGCGGGCGAAGCTCCTAGAAACGGAGCGCGTAGAAGCACTTCAAGAGGAAATAGTGGGATTTTTGCTCGACTAGGTCATAAATCCGAAGGGAGAATACTATTACCCGCTACCGCCCCATGAAAACCACTTCCAATTGTCATCGTGCTCCGAAGGCACCAATTAGGCTAACTAGTCGTCAACCCGTGCAACTGCACGGGCTAGCATAAAATAACTTAAAATGCATGCGTATTAGAACATGTGAAAGTAGTCCTTGGTGATGTATAGGGAAAATAAACAATATCCCTTTAGTAATTTCCTAAATTATAAAACCACTATTAGAAGGTGGAATCTTTAACAACAACAAAAATGCAAATAACTGAGAACATATTATGGGCAACACAAATGGGAAGAACGTATTTTAAATCAGCTACATATTGGGATATGATATTGCGTGAATTGTTAGAAATGAACCAAATATAGTTTGAGCATGATTATTTTCGTGAAGAAACCTACTTTTTGGTAACCTTGGTTTAAACATATACAGGCATACTGTAAGCAACTCGCGAGCCACGAAGTTCGCATCTACTAATAATGGGTAATCTGAGATTACTCCTATTATTGGTTGTTAGCTTTTAGGTTAACAAATAAGTATAAAAATATAGATTAATTCAAAATATTTTAATGATATTCGATATTGGGAAAGAACGTGCTATTAATAAAATATCATATATAATTTCTGTATATCCTAAACCACAATTTACTTGAAGCTATATTTGTGTCAACTCATTTATTTAGTTGGTTTTTGGCAATTGAAAGTGGAATTCAAAGAAACTAATAAGAATTTTGATAACAATTGATTCTTATGTACCAAAGGGAAGTTGAGTGAGACCTGCATGAGCATAAATATATTACTATGAGAACTAACGTAACAACATTTTTTTTCTGTAACTCAGTTTTCCTGCAAGTCGAACATATTACACGGGAGACACAGATTGGATCTAAAGGACCAAACATTCAGCTAGCGAAGTCGAAAAGTCCATATGTTTCTCATTTGCAATTAACATTTGAATCTAGGACTTTGACCTTTATTTCCTGAACCCTTTTTTCCTCAAGTAGAGATGATAATCTTGATCTGAAAAGAAATAGACCAAATGATTGTCTTCATGGATAATCTCTAAGAAAAAAATACTAAATGCATTACATATGGGGAATAACTAAGTCAGTACATGCATGTTTTGATGCTAAGCCTCGTGCGTCATGCCACAATTAAGTAGTTCATTTCTCGAACAAATTTAGTTATTGTTTTTGTTTGACTTATCAATTATTAATTGCTTCACAGGTAGAGAGGTATGTATGCACACGGCCTGCCTATATTAGACATCTGCCATATGTGTTTTATATTCGAATTATCCTGATTTAGATTAAAAGAACTGCATGAATAACAGTCTAACTGAACTATGGCTTTATCTCCATATATAATTTGATGGATAGAACTACTGTACCTTATTGTATGAGATATACCATTGGGGCACCGAGTCAAGCATGCACATGTACTTCAAAATCAAGGAAACCAAGGCCCGGAGTAGATATAGAGAGACAACTAACATGTTCAATCCACTGGCTCCTAGTCTCTACAAATTTAGACAAATTGAAGAAGAAAAACAGTAGCTAATAAATAAGTAAAAAATGGAGAAAATGAGTAGATACTTCCTCCATTCCTAAATATATGTCTTTTTAGGTATTCCAATATGGACTACATACAGAGCAAAATGAGTGAATCTACACGCTAAAATACGTCTATATACACCCGTATATAGTCTATATTGAAATCTCTATAAAGACTTATATTTAGGAATGGAGGGAGTACTAATTAACAAATCCATTCACTGCAGCAGTCCAGCCTCAATTTGCCGTTATGATAGATTGGCGTAAATTTCCTAGCATCAACAATTGTAGTAATGTCATCGGCCATCACCTGCTCGTCCTCCATAGTCGATCATGTGCTCTACAAAGTCCACAGACTTCACATACCCAAGTATTTTTTTAATAGCGTAATGCTCAAGGAATGCCATGGATGGATGCTCCTACCATAAATAATTGAAACTGCACATGGTGGAATCGAACAGCAAGAAATAAGGGCTGCAGGACGTGCTGGTGTTGGAATCCAACCAGAGGATGAGGAAGTTGCACTATGGAGGCCATGCATGGCGGATTGGTTGGACATGAAACTGCTGCCTCTTTGGTGACATCTAAAGTCGAACTTGCCGAAGAAGCTTTCTCTATCAGGACAAACTTTTCAGGAGGAGATATAGCTGATTGACGTACGCCGATCATGGAGATGTAAACTGAGTTCTTCGTGTATATACGGGGTGGGCAGTTGGAGGAGAACTCTGCATCCTCAATGATGATAGTGAACGGATATTCTACTTGAAACTGTCGTCCGTACATCACCTCCTCTGCACCACCAAGCTTCACATTGATTAATTGAGCCTAGAAAGGGAACCCAAATAGGATCACAGAAGCTTTGGAGATTTAAATGATGAAGAGAAGGGTATATAGGAACACATTGGATTGGATAACATCACGGCCTTTTCAAATTTGTCAATCCCTGCGTGGAGGAGCAGCAGCGGACTATATAGAGATATATATATATAACTCAAGTATGCCATACAGAGAGCTAACTTTTGATGCACAGCAATTTTAAAATCTACAGATCCACAAATGAAAATTGTACACTATGAGAATTTATGCAAATTGCTAAATCTTAAATGTCAAATGTATAGGAAAATATTTGAAATAAATGCATCAAACCTTTCTTAATCCTGGAAGATCGAATATATTTTATGCCATGCAAACACTCTAAGATTCATTGTTTGTTGGAAGAAACAACATACAAAATCTAATATGTGCAGCATAGACAGTATATGCAAAGATTCCTATGAACATCAAATTCAACTGGCTGGTCGGGTGGTTGATTGGTAGATGTAGACAATGTGAGCTTGCTGAAGAAACGTGATGGAGAGCACCCCAGGCAATTATGTGTGTAGAACGGATAGTCATGTAAGGAAGGGTGCTGAAATACAAGTAGCAAACCGATTTTTCTTGCTGCAACACTATGTATCAAGCAAATATATTTAGGGTTGTATGAACGGTAAAGTAGTTCACATGCGGCGAACAGAGGAGGGATTTGTGGAGTTGATGCAGAATTTATTGGAGATGAAACATAAGCTTCATGTAGCCATGTGCCACCGTACCTGTCCATCGTGATTCTTCCACGTTGCCGCTGATCTGTGCTTACCTACGGTCTTCACAGAGGCCCTAGGGTAAGATGGCCGAACCTAAAATTCCTGCTGCTACGTAAAGAACGCTGCGAGGAAGGGACTTTGGGGGCAAAGACATTATTAATTGAAGAAGTGAGCAAGCTGAGGATTGAGAGAGAGGAGGGGAGAGAGAGGGGGGGATTATGCTAAGAAATGTTTTAACACACTTGCTCCTGGTTGTGTGCATAGCCCCCAGGATATGATATATTACTTCTCTGAAAAATATTTTCCTGCTCATAAACAAACTGCCGTACAGGAAATATTTAACTTTGTGCAAGTTGAAGAAGGGAATATCCCTCAAGCATGGGGGAGGTTTCTCCAATAACTTAATGCTCTGCCTGATCATCCTCTTAAGAAAAATGAAAATACTTGATATCTTTTATAATGGACTAACCGATGCTTCTAGGGACTACCTAGATAGTTGTGCTGGTAGTGTTTTCAGGGAATAAACTCTTGAATAGGGTGAAGAATTATTAAATAATATATTGAGTTATGATAACAATTGGACACTTCCTGAACCACCACCTAAGTCAACTCCGAAGAAGAGGGTTACTCTATTTCCCTGTCCTGAAGATATGCAAGAGGCAAAGAAATCTATGAAAGAGAAGGTTATTAAAGCTAAAGATGTCAAGAATTTACCACCTATTAAAGAAATACATGGACTCGATACCCGACACAGGTGGTAGAGTTAAATTCTCTTGTAAGATTTGATGAGGTGATATTCCTTATAATAAATCTGCTAGCCAATGCGTGGATGAATTTGACAATTACATTGTTAAGCAAGAACACTTTAATATGTATGTTTGCAAGCAGTTAAATAATAATTGATCTCCTGAGTGACTTAATGTTCAGAATTGATAATGATGTTAAAGGTCTAGTTAAACATGCATCCACGGTCCAAACTCATTTAGAACAAGATGCTAAGTGACAAAATGATTTGCCTAATAAGATGAATAATAATATGAATGATCATGATGCTAGAGTAATGACTAGAGGAGGTAGAATGACTCAGGAGCCACTTTATCCTAGAGGCCATCCTGAAAGAATTGAGCAAGATTCTTAGAGAATTAATAATGATACACCTAGTTCATCTAAGAAGAAAAAGAAAAATGATATAACTTTGCATGCTTCTAGTGAAGCTGAAGTAGAAAAACCTTCTAGGAATAGTGATGATGTTTCTATTTCTGATGTTGAGACACAATCTGGAAATGTACATTCACCTAGTGATAATGATAATGACAATAATGATGTTTATGATGCTCAATCAACAATGATAAAGAACCTGATAATGATGTAGAAATAGAACCTGTTGTTGATCATGATAACCCACCTCCTAAGAATAAAAAATATGATAAGAGAAATTACATTGCTAGAAAACATGGTAAAGAGAGAGAACTATGGGTTCAGAAACCCATGCCTTTTCCTACTAAGACACCTAAAAATAAGGATGAGGAAGGATTTCAACACTTTGCTAAAATGCTACTCCGTCCGTCCCATAATATAGGTAGCGTAAAAAACGTTCTTATATTATGGGATGGAGGGAGTAGTAAACATATAGCACAGTGTTTTGGACAGATTTGACCAACAAGTTTAGTAATTTTATGTTTTAGCCAAGGTTTTTTTTTACACAAAGTAATTTTAACCAAGTTTAGTAATTTTAAGTTTTTTTTAGACAAAGTAATTTAACCAAGTGAGAGTGACCAAATTGAGATCCGAGAAAAAGGGCCGAATTCATGGGCCCGTTAGCAAACTGTGTCGGAAACCGGCCCAGCAAAATAGGGCCACCACACCACACCACACAGCCGACGGCCGACCATTCGCATCCACGCGCGCCACTCTTCCCCAAATCCGGAAACCCTCACCGGCGCCGCCGTCGGCCATGGCCGAGCAGCTGCAGCCACCGTTCGACCCAGCCACGGCGGCCGACCCGCACGGGAGGGAACGATGCGCAGAGCTGATGCTCGCGTACATCTACCACAACCTCCCCAGCTACCCCCTCTACGACGGCGCGCGGTTCACCGCCCTCGCCGCCTCCCGCGGCGGCGCCGACCGCCTCAGCCGCCTGCCCCGCGACCTCCTGCGCAACGTCCTCGCCCGCCTCCCCGTCAAGGACGCCGCGCGCACCGCCGCGCTCTCCTCCCGCTGGCGCGCGCTCTGGCGCTCCACGCCCCTCGTCCTCGCCGACATCCACCTCCTCCCCAAAGCCCGGGCCTTGCGCCCCACGCCGGCCGACTCGCCGGCCGTCACCGCCGCCGTCTCCCGCGTCCTCGAAGCGCACCCGGGCCCCTTCGGCTGCGTCCACCTCGTCTGCAGCCAGATGGACGGGTACCGCGCCCAGCTCGCGCGCTGGGTCCAGCTCCTCGCCGCCAAGGGCGTCCAGGAGCTCGTCCTCGTCAACCGCCCGTGGCCGCTCGACGTGCCCCTCCCCGCCTCGCTCTTCACCATCACCACCCTCACCCGCCTCTACCTCGGCGTCTGGAAGCTGCCGGGCACGGCCGCCCTGCGTGGCGCCTCCTTTCCCCGCCTCCGCGAGCTCGGCCTCTATTTCGTGGAAATGGAGCACGGCGTCGTCGACTCCCTGGTCGCCAGGAGCCCCGTCCTGGAGGTCCTCAACATCGTGGGATGCATCAATGGCGGGTTGCGCCTACGTCTCGTCAGCCAGAGCCTGCGGTGCGTGCAAATCTGCGGCTCTGTTCTGGAGGACATCGCCGTGGTCAAGGCTCCGCGCCTGGAGAGGCTCATCCTGATTCAATCTTGCAAAACCGCCCGTGACTTGTGTACCAGGCTCAGGATTGTGGATGCTCCCAAGCTGCACACGTTCGGGTACTTAGAGCCAGGGCAGGTCCTAGAGGTCGGAGAGACAGTCATCATGGTACATCTCCCGTCTCCATTTGTTCATTCAGTTAGCAAATATTATCAGTCTCCATTTGTTCATTCAGTTAGCAAATATTATCAACCGATGACTCAATTGTGTGATGATCCTTCCTGAATTCGTCAAATTTCAGCCTGGGATAAATGCAAGAAGCGCAAGTGCCATGCTCTCAAGCGTGAAGATTCTGACTTTGAATGTGCGTTTCGGGGTTCGCAATGACGTCAAGATGGTGTCCACCTTCCTCAAATGCTTTCCCAACGCTGAGAGACTGCATATTGTGGTATGCGTTACGAGTTCATGTTCTGCTTATTGTTGCTGGTTCTGATAGGCTGATAGCTCTATATATGTGATAAGCTCTTTATATGTGGTCACGGACAGACTGCAGTTTATGATTGATTGCATACTTCAAGTCAGTCAATGTGATAGATCTTTAATTATATGCTCTTTTTTGTTTTGTCCACTGTAATGTAAGACGTGTAACATATTTGACCAGTTATTATAGGTTAATTTTCATGCCTTGCCATTTATTCTCAGCCACCATCTGGTCTTCTTGACAATCTAGATATGTAGACTAGACTACACAGTTAGAGTTATGACACTTGGTAAGAGGTTTTTCTTGTGGTACAATGATTATTATTCTGATACCTTGATTTATAGTGCTTTGCTTCTTTATGTATGTCCAGATTTTCTTGTTTTAGCGTTTCTCACTGTGTTCATACAAGTTACTAGTATCTGCGCTATGGTACTGTAACAGATGCAATGCTTATTTCGGACTTATATGTAAGTTACACATGGTAAATTAGCACATTCAAGCAGACAGTTTCTGGTATTAGTATCACCACAATCGTTCTATTGATCCTAGTACGCTAGTTTTATCATATCAGGATCTTAAGAATTTATCTCCTAGTAATTTATTATAGAAAGAGGCTATTGTAGCTCACATCCGGAAATTCTTATTAAAGAACATATCTGATAAAATGTTCTTAAGACTAAAGTTGTCCATTGTGGACTGAAGTTTGCAGCCTCGCATATATTTTAATTTGCTGTCCATGAATTATGCCCATATCTTACCATTCTTCTTCTTTTCTTCTCTGGACTACTAGGCTATTTAGTATTAGTACATTCTGGTACTTTCATCCATTGAAACATAGAGTTGTCATTGAGGTTCCTAGTTGTCACATCTCCTACAAATTGGGTCCAGCATTTAGCTATGGACCAGTATAATTTGCAGTATTTAGTGCTGAGCAGTTAGCTCTGTATGTGGTGTACATTCTGAGTCTTAGCTACAAAAATGCTCTATGCGCTCTCAAAAAAGGTCTTCCATAATAGTATAAAAATACAATTGCCTTGTCAATCCTTTTCTTTCCATACAGCGAATAGGAACTATGTACGGATTCTTTTGAGCCTATTCTTGCTCTGTTTACAAGATATTGATAATTTACTCTGCACGTGACTTGAAAGTTTTTTCCCAGATTTTGTTGCTTATGGTGTTCTCACTTATTTGCATAGATCTGTACAGTCAATTATCATTAGGGTTCTTTATAGTCTTTATTTTCTTCCACTGTGAAATGTGAGCCATGTATGTAGTTATGCATGCTAGACTAAGTAATTTGCCCATGAATAACAGGATAGGATGATGATACTATCACCAACATGACTAGGCATACTTGACCAGGATAGCTAGAAAAGCCAAGCATTGGTTTTTATTCTCAGCCATCAGGTCATCTGTATGCACGCAGACTAGAGTATGCCTGTAGAAATTAGAATTATGGGCTTGCTTGTTCATCTGTTTATGTTAAGACATTCATTACCGAAGTTTTGCTGTGCCACACTTCATCGTGTCATTATTTTGGTTTCGAAACTACTATGCATACGACAATATGGGGTCTGATCTTTGTATGGCGCTCAATCCGGCTGCAGTGCTGCATTTTCTGCCAGCGCATAACTATTCGATGTACAGTGTCGGATCAAAGTCGGATGCAAATCATTGTACGCATAGCACCGAGACTTCTATTGCTTTGCTTGATTTTCTGTTATGTCCAGATTTTCTTGTTTCAGTTTTTCTGGCATGTTCTTCATACTAGCTAGCTAGCAGTATTTCTGCTGTGGAATCTGGATGATGCGAATGGCATGCAATGCTTATTTCAAACCGATTAAACTACCACATATTCTGCCTGCAATTTTGTGCTGTAATGCCACTCGATCGGTAATTGCAAAATGTCTGGCACATCTGGCAAACAGTTCACATGTTTAAGGCCTCCACGGTAGAATGAAATTTGTTGGCTCATTTTTTAATTTGTTGTACGTGAGAGGCTGTATATATAGTTACAACGCCAGCACAGTGGTTTTTCTGTTCCAGTAGGTTACTTGTTGCTCTGTGCTGGTTTAATGCATGGAAGTATTATTGATCTGTCATTTCTGCAACAACATAACTAATTTTATTCGTCATGTCGGCCTTCCTCAGATGCTTTCCCAACTGTTGATCGATTTAATCTATTTATTTTGCAGAGTGATAAATGTGATAAACCCACTGGTGACCACCTCACCGTCAAGTTCTGGGAGGAGTCTGGTCCCATTGAGAACGTTCTGGGAGGAGTCTGGTCCCATTGAGGTGCAAATCATTGTACGCATAGCACCGTGACTTCTATTGCTTTGCTTGATTTTCTGTTATGTCCAGATTTTCTTGTTTCGGTTTTTCTGGCATGTTCTTCATACTAGCTAGCTAGCAGTATTTCTGCTGTGGAATCTGGATGATGCGAATGGCATGCAATGCTTATTTCAAACCGATCAAACTACCACATATTCTGCCTGCAGTTTTGTACTGTAATGCCACTCGATCGGTAATTGCAAAATGAATGGCACATCTGGCAAACAGTTCACATGTTTAAGACCTCCACGGTAGAATGAAATTTGTCGGCTCATTTTTTAATTTGTTGTACGTGAGAGGCTGTATATATAGATATAGTTACAACGCCAGCACAGTGGTTTTTCTGTTCCAGTAGGTTACTTGGTGCTTTGTGCTGGTTTAATGCATGGAAGTATTATTGATCTGTCATTTCTGACTAATTTTATTTGTCATGTCGGCCTTCCTCAGATGCTTTCCCAACTGTTGATCGATTTAATCTATTTATTTTGCAGAGTGATAAATGTGATAAACCCACTGGTGACCACCTCACCGTCAAGTTCTGGGAGGAGGCTGGTCCCATTGAGAACGTCGTGTCGCACATCAATGTGATGACTTTCCGTGAGTTCAAAGGGGACCGAGGCGAGGTTGGCTTCCTGGAGTATGTCTTTCAGGGTGCGCGAGCGCTGGAGATGGTAGCTATTTTCATGGCCAATCCAAGCTCCACGCCGTTCTCGGAGGACGAGGCGTATGTCAAGGCGCAATACAGCGCTAGAAACATGAAGAGTAAATCCTGCCAAAAGTGCATCATCTGGAGTAGCCATCCTGCAGGACGCGATGCTTGGAGCCTCAAAATCGGGGCAGATTTCTCCTTTGAGGACCCGTTTAAGGTGACGTCGGTGGAGGAGGAAGCCAGCTGAGCTTATAGTTTCTGTGAAGTGGATCGTTTTATTTTTATGCAAACTGTGAAATGCGGCGGTATCTGTTGCTCGCTGTGCTGCCCTTGCGATGGTCTGTGAAATTTGAGATTTGGAGATGTTATATTCATATATTGCTGGTTGTGATTTGGAGATGTTATATTCATATATTGCTGATCTGCATCACTTGATGAACTGCAAACCTTAACGTCTCTTTTTAGGCCTTCTTTAGCTATTGTGAAAAATCCCCTTTCCCTTTACCCACTCCTTTTCCTGCATGCTTATTTGTGTGAAGACATACTGTGTGACGTGAAAAACAGTTTGGGCCGGTCCTGGGATTTTAGGGGCCCGGGGCGAAACTAAATTCGAGGGCCCTTAAAAGGTGAGTGTGTATATATGTGTAATTTTATCAATAAACACTTGTGAATCCAAAATAAAAATATTCACATCAAATATTATGCTTATATACACTGGCGGAGCTATGCCTATAGCTGCAGGGGCCATGGCCCCCCCCCCCCCCAGCCCATGAACTTTTTCTGAAGCAACTCCATTTTGGGTAGCACAAATTCAGAAAAATGCAGTTTTTGGCCCCTCCAGAAAATTATATTTCATCATTTGCCCCCTCAGCTTTTCCTCGCTAGCTCCGCCACTGCTTATATATAAGTATCAACTCAATTTTATAGGTTCTCGTATTACCTTACACAATGTGGCCGCCTAGGGGTCGAACATGTTAAACCTTGGGAGTCAAATGGCACCGCACATAGGCACAGTAATCCCGGAGCTTGGAGATGAAGCGTCAACATAGGCCTGATGGCGGTCGTCATAGGGGGTGAATCGAGCGATCTGTTTTTGGAAAAAGCAAACGTAAAGATTTATCACAAGAAAATACCAAGATTTGATATTCATATCAATAATGATTGTGTTTGCAAGTGTACCTGCATTTCTGTACCAGAAAAAAGTCCAACAATGCAAACTTTTTCAGACCTGCATAGCATAATGGTAGCAAGATTCAGTAAACTGTTCACCCAGCACTCACCAGTTGTGATACTTGTAAAGCAAATTAAGTTCAAATAAGATATAACTGCCTCTTGCCTAGCTCCTTTTTATACATACATACATACATACATACATATATATATATATATATATATATATATATATATATATATATATATATATATATATATATATATATATAGCATCAGGTTCACCAGACAGGAGAGCAAACAAGACGTTGAGATTTTTAATCACATACCGATTATGTATTACATGGGCAACACATAACTGATTAGATTAAGATGTAGGTATGCGAAACTGGGGAT
>NC_041383.1:38758816-38761113 GCF_002162155.2 Triticum dicoccoides
TTGTCATGTTGCATTTGAAGGTTTTTGGCGATCATTGCCGGCCAAGTTCTACAACTACTGATAAGACTTAGCTGTTAGGTTGATACTTTCGTACTCGTTTTTTCTTCTTCCGGAAAGCCTGTTCGAACTTTAGTAAATAAAGTGTATGTTATAGTAGTCTTTTATCCAAGTTTTTGACTTCTTATTTATTGAAGGATGACCCCTTTCCCAATTTATGAGTAGAAATCTTCTTTTTTTGGTTATTGCTCAATTATTTAATAAAAGTTGTTAAATTTTAGGAATTTTACTTTGCTTCTAGAGTTTTATTTGAATCTTGTTTCCTCAAAAAAAAAATACCGCCTAATTGCCAACAGTTATACATGGGCATCCTAAAACAATATTGATAATGAGTGAAGTAACGATTCCGAGAGTCGCGCGATGTCTTCTAACCCGTAGATTCATTCCATAGTAAGTGAAATAAAAATAATCAAAAATTAAGAAAAATGAGACTTGGTTCAAGTAGTGCTAAATATTTTCAGATCATATAAATAAGAGAGAAAATGGCGAACACAAATGAGAAAAAAATACAGGACATAAAAGGAAAAAGAAAAAAACATGCTGCCTGACTTGGACTTAACAAAGAAGGCAGAGTTACTGTGATCACCTGATTTTCAGATCGTGTGCTTGATCTAGGACCAGAGTTAGAGTGTAATACAGTTTAGAAGACGCAATGTGACTCTCAAAATTGGCAATTGGGCGTTTTTTTTAGTGTTTTTTTTTCAAATGTAACTACAGAAATCAAGTAAAAAACCAAAAATTAATAACTTTAGTAGTGCTATGTCCATCATATTTTACACAGAGGTCCATGTAGATCTTAAATAAAATTTGCACCGATCTCCGAGTAAAATTAGAAAGATATAGCATTGCCTTAAGTCAACCAAGACTTAGCAAATTCCCAATGATACTTAGCTCAAGTAGTGCTAAATATTTTCAGATAACAAAAAAAGATAAAATGACAAAAAACACACGCTGACATCACAAAATTTAGACCTAATCTAAGTAGACTAAGATCAGGACCAAGTTCAAGTGTGATCACCGACCATAACTTTAATATAGGTTAGTACAGAATGTGATTCTCTCTCTTCGATTCCTGCTTTGGAGACCTAGCTGCCTCCCTGGTCGCTCTCGACGACTCCGGAGGTCTCCTGGCGCCGCCCAAACCTCCACACGTCAACCAGCTCATCTCCTCGCTGCCACCGAAGGAGGCCGTCCAACGGCAGATGGCGACGTCGGCACACGGCCTTCCTCCTCCCCTCTTAGCCCAACCCCTTCCCCGAAGTCAAAGTCCCGTCGTTGTTCTGGTCGTCCCAACCCCTCAACTCCAGCAATGGCGATGAACTCGTTGCGGATTGCAGAGACCATGGAAAGATCTTTGTGAGGGTTCCTCTGTCCAGATATGGCGGTTGTCTTCAATGCGGAGATGCAAGCTATGAATGGCGGATTGATGTAGAGGGATGGTTATGCAACGGCGGTGATCTCACATTGTATGTAGCTGCTGGGATCACGAAAAAGTGGTGGCAACAACACAGAAATGACATCGGTGGTGGTGCTACTCGAGCACTCGGTCTCAAGCTTTGGGGTTAAAGCCTAGGTCTGACCAGGGTTGGTTATACCCGGCAGTTATGATGTTTCTACTTTGTTAATTACCTTGTTGAAGGCATTGCTTGGATATACTCATACTAATTCTTCAGGGTAAAAACCTCAATTCTGGCCTTCAGTGGTTGGATTCGGTGATGGCGGGTTAGAGCGTTTTCTGAAGGCATTGCTGTTGAAGAACCTTGTTGTCGGTGTGGTGTCGCGAGATGGTCGATGTAGATATGCTCATTATTGTAGTTTGCCAAAGCCGAAGGGGGGCGGCGGCATGCGGGAGGACGCGTGGCGGGAGCGGGCGGGACGCGCGTCGGCGGTGTCTTCACTGCGCCGCCCGTGAGGCATCAATGGAGGCTGATCGGCGCGGCAGCCTTGACATTGATTCCCGCGGGAACCGAGGCGATGAGGGCAACGAAGCGGCCACTAGTAGAAAAAAGGGCTTTCGTCCAGGCCAGTTTAGCCCATTAGTCCCGGTTCAATCCAGAACCGGGACCAATGGAGCTATTTGCCCCGGTTCGTGAGCCCAGGGGGCCGGCCGGGCCACGTGGGCCATTGGTGGGACGAACCGGGACCAATGGTCCTGGCTCCTGGCCCACCACTATTGGTCCCGGTTGGTGGCATGAACCGGGACCAAAAGGGTTACCTTTAGTCCCGGTTCATGCCACCAA
>NC_041383.1:38762625-38766196 GCF_002162155.2 Triticum dicoccoides
ATGTGCCCGATGATGATGATCTCCGCCGGGTCATTGTCGATGCAAGGACACAATGCGAAAGTCAAAAGGAGAAGCTGAAGTTCGATCGCATGTTAGAGGATCACAAAAAGGGGTTGTACCCCAATTGCGAAGATGGCAACACAAAGCTCGGTACCGTACTCGAATTGCTGCAGTGGAAGGCAGAGAATGCTGTGCCTGATAAAGGATTTGAGAAGCTACTAAAAATAATGAAGAAGAAGCTTCCAAAGGATAACGAATTGCCCGACAGTACATACGCAGCAAAGAAGGTCGTATGCCCTCTAGGATTGGAGGTTGAGAAGATACATGCATGCCCTAATGACTGCATCCTCTACCGCGGTGCCTACAAGGATCTGAACGCATGCCCGGTATGCAGTGCATTGCGGTATAAGATCAGACGAGATGATCCTGGTGATGTTGACGGCGAGCCTCCCAGGAAGAGGGTTCCTGCGAAGGTGATGTGGTATGCTCCTATAATACCACGGTTGAAACGTCTGTTCAGAAACGGAGAGCATGCCAAGTTGATGCGATGGCACAGTGAGGACCGTAAGAAAGACGGGAAGTTGAGAGCACCCGCTGACGGGTCGCAGTGGAGAAAAATTGAGAGAAAGTACTGGGATGAGTTTGCAAAGGACCCAAGGAACGTATGGTTTGCTTTAAGCGCGGATGGCATTAATCCTTTCGGGGAGCAGAGCAGCAATCACAGCACCTGGCCCGTGACTCTATGTATGTATAACCTTCCTCCTTGGATGTGCATGAAGCGGAAGTTCATTATGATGCCAGTTCTCATCCAAGGCCCTAAGCAACCCGGCAACGACATTGATGTGTACCTAAGGCCATTAGTTGAAGAACTTTTACAGCTGTGGAATGGAAACGGTGTACGTACGTGGGATGAGCACACACAAGAGGAATTTAACCTAAAGGCGTTGCTGTTCGTGACCATCAACGGTTGGCCCACTCTCAGTAACCTTTCAGGACAGACAAACAAGGGATACCACGCATGCACGCACTGTTTACTTGACACCGATAGTATATACCTGGCAAGCTGCAGGAAGAATGTGTACCTGGGCCATCGTCGATTTCTTCCGACCAACCATCAATGTCGAAAGAAAGGCAAGCATTTCAAAGGCGAGGCAGATCACCGGAAGAAGCCCGCCATACGTACCGGTGATCACGTACTTGCTATGGTCAATGATTTACACGTAATCTTTGGAAAGGGTCCCGGCGGACTAGCTGTTCCGAATGACGCTGAGAATCACGCACCCATGTGGAAGAAGAAATCTATATTTTGGGACCTACCCTACTGGAAATACCTAGAGGTCCGCTCTTCGATCGACGTGATGCACGTGACGAAGAACCTTTGTGTGAACCTGCTAGGCTTCTTGGGCGTGTATGGGAAGACAAAAGATACACCCGAGGCACGAGAGGACCTGCAACGCTTGCACGAAAAAGAGGGCATGCCTCCGAAGCAGTATGAAGGTCCTGCCAGCTACGCTCTTACGAAAGAAGAGAAAGAATATTCTTTCAATGCCTGCTCAGTATGAAGGTCCCGACTGGCTTCTCGACGAATATAAAGGGAATAATAAATATGCCAGAGAAAAAGTTCCAGAACCTAAAGTCTCATGACTGCCACGTGATTATGACGCAACTGCTTCCGGTTGCATTGAGGGGGCTTCTACCGGAAAACGTCCGACTAGCCATTGTGAAGCTATGTGCATTCCTCAATGCAATATCTCAGAAGGTGATCGATCCAGAAATCGTACCAACGCTAAGGAGTGATGTGGCGCAATGTCTTGTCAGTTTCGAGCTGGTGTTCCCACCATCCTTCTTCAATATCATGACGCACGTCCTAGTTCATCTAGTCGACGAGATTGTCATTCTGGGGCCCGTATTTCTACACAATATGTACCCCTTTGAGAGGTTCATGGGAGTCCTAAAGAAATATGTTCGTAACCGCGCTAGGCCAGAAGGAAGCATCTCCATGGGCCATCAAACAGAGGATGTCATCGGGTTTTGTGTTGACTTCATTCATGGCCTTAAGAAGATAGGTCTCCCTAAATCGCGGTATGAGGGGAGACTGACTGGAAAAGGCACGCTTGGAAGGGACTCAATAATATGCAGGGACGGATATTCTTGGTCTCAAGCACACTACACAGTTCTACAGAACTCTACCTTGGTGACCCCGTATGTCGATGAACACAAGAACAGTCTGCGCTCCAAACACCCGGAGCAGTGCGACGACTGGATTACATGTGAACACATCAGGACTTTCAGCAGTTGGTTGGAAACACGTCTCAGAGGTGACATTACTGTTTGTGATGAGCTGTACTTGTTGTCCAGGGGACCATCTTCGACTGTAATGATTTGGAAAGGATACGAGATAAATGGGAATACATTTTACATGATTGACCAAGATGAAAAGAGCACCAACCAAAACAGGGGTGTCCGCTTTGATGCAGCAACCGACAATGGAAATGACACATATTATGGTTACATAGCAGACATATGGGAACTTGACTACGGAGTAGATTTTAAGGTCCCTTTGTTTAAGTGCAAGTGGGTCAATCTGTCAGGAGGCGGGGTACAGGTAGACCCACAGTACGGAATGACCACAGTGGATCTGAAAAATCTTGGGTACACTGAAGAACCGTTCGTCCTAGCCAATGATGTGGCACAGGTTATCTATGTGAAGGACATGTCTACCAGACCGAGGAAAAGAAAAGATAAGGAAGCGAATACATCATACAATGAGCCAAAGCGCCACATAGTTCTTTCAGGAAAAAGGGACATCCTGGGAGTGGAGGGCAAGACAGACATGTCTGAAGAGTATGAAAAGTTTCATGAAATTCCCCCCTTCAAAGTCAAGGCTGACCCAAGCTATCCATGGTTACGGCGCAATAAGCAAACGACACAAGCGAAGAAAAAGTGAAGACTTTCTCCCGCAACTATTATGATGATAACATGCCAACTTTGTAACAGACGAGTATGATACCATTATCCGTTTTGTACATGCACATGCTATGCCAACTTTTTCAGAGTTCATTTGAAAACTATGAATTTTAAAACCTCGCCCACCGAAGGGCGCTCACACCGGTTTATAAATAAAGCAACAAAGAAAACAAAAAAAGAGTTTCCAAATTTGAAAACTAATGGCACTAACAGAAAGTTCATAATTTTTTTAAAACTAAAAGCAAAAAGAATTAAAAAATAAAGCAAAAAACAACAAAAAATAAATAATGCAGAAAACAGAACAAAAAACTGAAAAAAATAAAAATAGCAACAATAAGTATTTTGTTGTAAGTAGAAACAAAATAAAATAAATAAAGCAACAAAGGAAACAAAAAAAGAGTTTTTAGATTTGAAAACTAATGGCACTAACAGAAAGTTTATAATTTTTCTAAAACTAAAAGCAAAAAGAATTAAAAAATAAAGCAAAAAACAACAAAAACTAAATAATGCAGAAAACAGAACAAAAAACTGAAAAAAATAAAAATAGCAACAATAAGTATTTTGTTGTAAGTAGAAACAAAATAAAATAAATAAAGCAACAAAG
>NC_041383.1:38767420-38772202 GCF_002162155.2 Triticum dicoccoides
CTGCCGCCCCTGCCTCGACGCCGCCCCTCCTCCCCGTTCGGTCCGGCTCCGGTGACCCCCTTTCCTCCCTGTCCCCTCGATCCTCTTTATATAATTTTTTTATATGCATATGTTGATTATATGGATGGATGGATGATGTATATGTTCATTATATGGATGGATGGATGATGTATGCTTTTTTTCATATAATTTTTTTAGGCAGTTTTCTAGATTTTTTTAGGCAGATTTTTAGAATTTTTTGTGTATGTATGTTATGTTTATATGTATGTATGTATGTTCATATGTATGTATGTTTATATGAAAAGCATATGCAAAGAAAATGTATGAATGGTCATATGCAAAGAAAAATGTATGTATGGTCATATGCAAAGAAAATGTATGTATGTATGTTCATATGAAAGAAAAATGTATGTATGTATATCTGTTTATATGTCTTGTTTTACATTTTTTTGTTTTTTGCATTTTTATAAAAATGTATATATGTTCTCTGTGTGTATATATGTTTTATGTTCATAGATTTTTATTTGAAAATTATTTAAAAAAAACAAGCAATACAAGAAGAAGAAAAAGAATGAGAGGAAAAAGGAGAAAAGAAGAGGAAGAAAGGAGAAGAAGAGGGGATAGGAAGAAGAGGAGAAATAAATAAGAAGAAGAAAAAAGAAGAAAAAGAAGAGGAGAAGAAGAAAAGAATAGAGGAGAAGAAGAAAAAATAGAATTATTCTTTTCTTCTTCTCCTCTTTTTTTTTCTTCTTTTTTTTCTTCTTCTTCTTCCTTCTTCCTTCTTCCTCTTTTCTTCCTTTTCCTTATTTTCCTTTCTCGAGGGATAAGAAGAAAAGAAGAGGAGAAGAAGAAAGAAAGGAATAGAGGAGAAAGAAGAAACTTTGACACGAGGGGGGGGTACCGATACCCCTCCCCGATAACATTATTTTCCCATGTATATGTATGTTGCGTCGTTGTCGATATAACGAGGGTGTCGAGGATCGCCGAGGGGTCGAGGGTCGGGAACTAGGGTAGAGGGTCGAGGGTCGTTAAGGGGTCAAGGGTCGAAGGTTTCAGGGTCGAGGGTTCCTATAGTGTCAAAGTATTGAAGAAATCCAATAGCTTGTGGGCGTCGATGCCCACGTCACTTGTGGGACATAGATGTACTGTTCAACGCCGACCCCCTCCCGATAGCTTCAACACGTGTGGGGGGGGGGTCGATATTACCCCCTCCTAGCTTGAAGCGTTCTCGAGGCCACCCCCTAACCCTTGAAGCGTTGTCGAGGCCACCCCAAACCCTAGAGAAGCAGCGTCGAGGCCACTAATATGATTCCTTATTGTGATTAGCTAGCGAGTTCTACGTTTGCCACTAATATATCCATATCTGTCATGTTTGAATAATAATTGCCATGTTGTAAATATTTGTAGAAACTATGGACACCCCCGAGACGAAGCACAAGAAGCGTTGTTGAGGGACATAATCGCAGAAGGAAGTGATGCCTTCTCCTCGATGTTTCTCAACGACAATGATGGTCTGGAAGGAGAGGGTGAAGAAGCAGCTGGCCCTCTCCTCATTTATTTACATGGCTTCGATGACCCAATGCCGGTGCAAGAAGGAGAGGGTGAAGAAGTAGACCGTGAGGACGGCTCCGGTGATCACCAAACCGAGTCCGGCCAGGTATATATATTAGTTAAGCCTGTGCTGACTAGCTAATTGATGCATTCATTGTTTTGGTATGTACACATATTAATTAACTCTCGTCTTTGTTCTTTTTTCTAGCCCTCCGGATCAAGCACAACTTCGGTAAAGAGACGAGGCCCGAAGAAAAAGTTAAGCTCGGATGAAAAGTTTGAGATCATACAAATCACGCGCGACGGCCAACCGATTGAACCCTACCGGACAAAGAAGGCATTTGTTGCTCAGTGTGGGGTTCTGGTTAGGGACAAGATCCCGATCAGCATCCAGCAATGGTATAAGCCTAAGAACGAAGACCCTGAGGTGTCTTATGTCAATGAGATGCAGAAAGAGAATCTTTGGACTGAGCTGAAGTCAAATTTCACCCTACCGCCAGAGGATGATCCGGAGAAGCCAGTTATAGAGCCATTAATCAAGTCTTTTGCTCTGAGGAAGATGGTAGACCTATTCAGGAATTGGAAGAAAGACCTCAATAGGTATGTCGAAAAAAATGAGACACCAGAATTCATTGGCAAATATGAGAAGATCAGAGATGACTGGCCCGCATTTGTGGCCCACAATACATCGGAAAAGAGTAAAAAAATGTCGGCGACAAACAAGAGAAATGCTGAGAAGAAGAAGCTTCACCATCGCACGGGGTCAGGTGGCTACCTCGTAGCCCAGCCTAAGTGGGCCAAGGCTGAGAATGATCTGCTTGATAAAGGGATCGAACCAGAGACAATGAACTGGCCAGAACGTTGCCGGACTTGGTTCTTTGGGGCCGGTGGATCCTTGGACCCTATAACAGGGAAGTGCATTTGGACGGAGGAACAATTGGACATACCAGTCAAGAAGCTTCAGCAATATACCGAAGCAGCGGAGCAAGGGACGTTCGTTTCAGACAGGGAGAAGGACGAGCTCACAATGGCCCTCGGCAATCCTGAGCACCCTGGACGGACACGAGGCACGCCAGGCTCCGTTTCGTGGAAGGCTGGATTTTCGGACGCAGGGGGTTACAAAACCCACGAGAGGAGGAAGAAATTGGAGCAGAGCCAACTGCAGTCGCTGCACGAAAGGATAATGGGGCTAGAGGAACGAGAAGCAGATCGCAGCAAACGACCTGCCGAAGCTTCCCCCAAAGCTACCCCGCCATCTCAGCGGAAAAGCAGCGTGGCTTCCACCGAGCTGCTTCAGCCAGAGCATGCCTTGACGGCTCCTGCCAGCTATCCCGTGGATGCTATCACGGATGCTGAAAATTGCCACCTTATGGCGCAACGGAGCAATTTGAAGGTCAAGGCGGCTGTTGGCTCTGTTTATCCTACTAAACCCGACTCAACTTTTCACTGCCGGCCGATTCCAGAAGGATATGCTAAGGTGATGGTCGATGAAATAACGGAGGGATTTGAGGACCTCCGGCTTGACCACCCTACCGGTGAAGGGGAGTATCGGCTGGGTTCTGCTCTGAAGACTCCATGCCTATGGCGGAAGGATCTCATCAACCTTCCGAACTGGACGCCTCCGCCTCCTCCTCCTCCTCCGGCGAGTCAGGGCACTCCGCCTCCTCCACCGGCGAGTGACGATCAGGGCACTCGCCCCGCTCCTTCTCCGGCGCGTGGCGGCACTCCGCCTCCTTCTCCGCCTGCGCCGGCGCGCCCGAGCAGCCAGCCTCCTCCTTCTCCACCTCGTCAGCAAGGGCGGAAGAGACCCGCCGCCGCTCCGGCTTCTACGGCGCATCGCAGTCCTTCTCCTCCACCTCGTAAGCAAGGAAAGAAGACATCCGCTCCGTCTACTCTGCCGGCGTCTAGCAGTACAGCCAAAGGCGGGAGGAGATACAGATTCGGTCCTTCTCTGAAGACTCCAGAGAAGTTACCGTACGAGAGGAGCGAGGAGGAAAACGCGAAGATCGCGCAGACCGAAGTGGATGACTGGTTTCAAGGGTTGAAAGCAAAGAGACATCCACCTCCGGAGGAGAAGGTAGATCCGGTGAAAGGGAAGCGCACTCTGGCTGCCCTGACAAAACCACCCAAGTCTCCGCCGAAAGGCAACTATGAGCGCATTATTGGAAAGGCATTTGCCGAAGCGGAGAGGTCGGGAAGTACTAAAAGTGATCAAAGGATGAAAGAACGACGAGCTGGGAAACAAATTGCCCAGCTCGGCGAACAAGCGAAGCAATCGTGCACCCCGCTCAAGGTGCCTGCTAGCGACATCGTCGATCCGAGGATGGTGCCCGGTTATGGCAATCCTGCAAATTACCTGCCCGATGATGTACATTATGATATCTTGGAGGTGCAGATACAAAGATACGAGTACGGGAAGCCTCTCGTCAAAGATGAAAGTTCTCTATCAACGATGATGCGAAGATTGCATGATTGGTACATGAAAACCTGCAAAGAGTCTGAGGGGAGGAATACTTTGTATATGAGAGTTAAAAAGGAGCATGACCTCCTTGGAATTGAACTGTTGCCTATTCCATTTGAGGAGTTCTATCAGTTTTTCAATCAATTGGCCATCGATAAAGCAACGGTCACCTCCTACTGTCTGTAAGTAGTACTACTTCCGTCATTAAGTCTCTTTATATAACTCAGCCCTTTCATTTGCATGTATTTATAATTATCCTCACTATATTATGCAGATTGAAGATCGCCGAATTGAAGAAAAGACAAGTGGAAGATATTGGGTTCATTAACACGTATCTCATAGATGCAACTGAGGTTCAATATCGTGCCCAAGAAACCGAGGCCAACTTGCTACGATCGTTGGAAATAAATGAACACAAAGATATAATACTCTTTCCTTACAACTTCAAGTGAGTGTTACTGTCTTGTGGCATATTTGGTTTCCTTATTAGTCCAGGTTATAGTAATGTAATATTGATGAGTTATGCATGTGTGCGCAGCTACCACTATATTCTCCTAGAGATTAAGCTTGAGAAGGGAGTAGTAACTGTCTTAGACTCCAAGCGAAAAGATCCCAAGGAGTATGCGGACATGACTGAAATGCTCGAGAAGTAAGTTAAATCGATCATTATCCACCATATCAGCAACTTTGTTCATTTCTGATATCAAGTAATTGTTTTCTTTGTATGGCAGGGCTTGGAGAAAATTCACCAAAAAAGCTCCGGGACTACC
>NC_041383.1:38772858-38778907 GCF_002162155.2 Triticum dicoccoides
TGCTGACGCGTGGATGCCTATTGGTCCCGGTTGGTACCACCAACCGGGACCATAGGCCCTCCTGCCTGGGCTCAGCGACAGGCCACGTGGAGGCCCATCTGTCCCGGTTCTGGATTGAACCGGGACTAAAGGGTCAGGGCATTAGTACCGAACCTTTAGTCCCGGTTCATGAACCGGGACTAAAGGCCCTCACCAACCGGGACTGTAGGCCCTTTTTCTACTAGTGGGCCGTCTCGCTGACTCGGCGGGTCCGCAGCTGTTTCGCACCAAAACACTCGCCACGGCGCCCCCGGACGCCCCCAGCGTGTCGGGTTCGGTCTGGATCCGCCGGCGCTGATTTCGGTCCAAGCCGGCGAAAAACGGGTTCCTGGGGGCGCGACTGGGCCGTTTTTTCGGCGCCGGCGCGAAAAAATCGCCTGGGGAGGCTGTGTTGGGGGCGCGCCTGGAGATGCTCTTATCTTGATTTTGGGTGAATCCATGTTGTCAAAGTCCGACGTTCGCAAATGCCCCTCTCGTGACGAACGTTCGCAAGCTAAGGCCCTGTTTGATAGTAGAGTATTTTCTAAGTATTATGAGAATACTACATTTTTTTAAATTATCATATTTTTTTACAACAAGCTGTTTGGTTGCCACTAAAAACTGTGATTTTAATACTGTGGTATTTACCAAACCGAGGTTTTTTCTCTGCGTAAAAAAAAGACCTCTGGACCTCTTTTCTTTAAACAGAGCAGCTGTAAAAGAAAGAGGGAAGCATGGTTATCTTTTCCCTCACTATTCGCATCAATTCCCCTTCGCTTCCATGCCATCGTTGCCACTGCCATGTTGTTTCTAGAGTTTTATCCCTCAGCGGCAAAATTTTAGTAGGCGTCGCATGGCTCGCCGCTGCTACCTAGAGGCCATGGCATGTTTCTGCATGGGGCTGCAATAGATCGCAGCTTCCTGGATGCATGGATCTCTGCGTTCTTATGCATGATACAGCCAGCCAGGTAGAGCAGCGCTGCTCTTACGCTGGTCTGTTGCTGGATGCAATGGCTAGCCAGCTAACATCTACTCCCTCCGTTCCGAAATATTTGTCTTTCTAGAGATTTAACAAATGACTATATACGGAGCAAAATAAGTGAATCTACGCTATAAAATAAGTCTACATACATCCGTATGTTGTATCCATTTGAAATGCCTAGAAAGACAAATATTTGGGAACGGATGGAGTAGAAAACATGCTTGTATGCAGTGCTAACAGCTAGTCAGCTAATGTTACATCACTGTACCAAACAGGTCCTCTGTATCATGAATACTTCAAAATACTCTGTTATGTTAAAACTGTAGTATTGTGTACCTACTGAGTAAATTACTATAGTTTTCAATACTTTAGTTTTTATAATACTTTGCTATCAAACAGGGCCTAAGGGGTCTTTGTTTATTTGGGAGGACTCTTAGACGGACTCTGAATCCGTGAAGCGGGTGGGCTTCAATCACATTCCGGCCCATAATAGGTTGGTAGGCCTTTCTTCTGCGACGAGACCCCGAGCAACCCTGAGCCCGTCCCCGCCACAGCGCGACTCGAGATCGAGAGGCGGAGGCCGTCGCGACCGGAGATCCACAATCGGCGTCGTCACCGCCGCCGCATCTTCCTCCAGCCCTCCGTTGGAGCGCACGAGACATTCGGCCATGGCGATGCTTCGATCTCCTGTTGGACTCGCTCTCCGGCAGTCGTCGCCGGCCGCGCGCTTCTGCGGCAAGGTCGGCCGCCGCAACCCAGCATCCAACATCACCACGACGGTATGTACCTGCCGATAATCAAGATTAATCTTTTTATCCCTCAATTGATGACGAGTCACGGTGATGGCCCATGATTTTCAGTGTGATTTGGCGTGCCCGGTCAATTAGGGTTACCGATGACGCATCATTAATTTTCTTCGCATAATTCGACCATACTCAAGTCTGAATCCACGAGTTAGTTTGAGTGAATCCGCCTAGGGTTAGGGTGACCGAGTGGCATGGACATTTGCTGATTGGGGAGAGTGTTGGTCTGCATATGCTTGTTTCTATATTACTGACTGAGCTGTGCATCTAGTTTGAGTTGTTTAAAGGAAAAAAAAATCTTTTCGTTCTGTGTCCAGTGCAAAAGTTATGGGCTGATCTTGTTCACTATTGAAATTTATCCGACCAGGGAAAGTAGCTCAGTAAGAGTAGCTTTGGGTTAATATATGGTCTTTGTTGGTCTCTCTGCTATATTGTACGTATGCCTTCTCTTGCTTACATTTAAGCGAAACAAGTTTGATAATTTTATTCAACTCTGATTTGCAGCGGAATTATGATGCTAGCAGGAGGTTTGAATTCAGCAAGGAAGACTTTGCCGGCTGGTATGTACATGATCCTTCTCTATCAACTTTGAGGCGGGCGTTTGGTTATAGGAGCGGTGGTTGACAGATCACGGGTTTTGTGGATAGTTGTTAGATATTTGAAAGTAAGGTTTTGTCGTGCTCTTGTTCGTTGGGCGTAGGAAGGAAATTATTAGAGTTAGGCGCACAACCACTTGATGGTTTTAGAGATAATTTACTGGAATTCATGAGTACAAGCAAGGACATACATAGGTAAATCGTTTCCAGGGAGAGGCGTAGGAAATCCAATATTTCTGTTAACTGATCTCTCTGTCCGGCTGCTTGGTTTGCTCACATAGGCCACCACTTCATCATATACATCATATCAGAAAGCTGGCGCCATTCCAATTTACGTATGATGTACTCCCTCCGTCCGAAAAACTTGTCATCAAAATGGACAAAAAAGAATGTATCTAGAACTAAAATACATCTAGATACATCCTCTTTTATTCATTTTGATGACAAGTATTTACGGACGGAGGGAGTAGTCAATATTCTCGACACTTACTTGAACTTGGGAGTAAGAGAGAGATACATATTTCACACTAGCCATTTTCATTTTGCTGTCATTTGATCCTTTTGTTCATATAATTATTATTTCTGGATTTGCCAAGATTTGGATTCGTACTTGATGTATTGGAGGGGACTGAAGGCATAGGGCCCCTTTTGAGTTTCAACGTGTTTCCAGTATATTCTTTTGCTCATATAGTTATTTCTGATTGATGTGTCTTCACTCTTCTCAGCACCGGTGTGGAATTTATGATTGGTGCCTTTGCATGCGGCATAGCGCTTGTGTTTAGGCACTATACGACTCCTCCCTACGAAAAGGAATCGAGGGACAATACGGCAAACTGTGAAACAAAATCCACTTTTGATACTTGTCAGCATGGACAACATGGACTAGAGAAAACGGAATAGGGAGCAGCATGTCTAGCTAGTCTAATGTCCTACCTGTGTAAGTTCTTGACTGGGAGATCCACCATTTACTCTGTTTCGTTGTATTATACACATGAGAAGATACCTAATGAAGAGAATGAAGTCCCGTGTGGCCTTGTCAACTTTCTGTATGTATCTGTCTTCTCCACTTCTTTGACGATGCCCTCTACTCTAGATATGACAAAATATGTAATAAACTGAAGATTGATTGATCCAAATGAGTTTACCTCCTTTTGAAATGCAAGTTGGTTTAACTGGCCCGGACTCTGGAGATACTTGAACCGCTTTGCATCGTGACTTGCTCAACTTTTCTGGCCTGACTAATTAATGCTCAGTTCTACCAGGCTTAACTTGTTTATTAGTAGTATCATTGATAGGGGAGCATTTGATTTGATTGTGTTGGATTTAGGACAGCTCAATCAGCTTAATCCTTTGAAGTCAGTTTTACATCAGGAGCTTCAGTTTTCTGGGCTGGAAATTGGAGTTTGGATTTAAGTTTTCCTGAGTTGTTTCAGCAGGCAAGTAGAAGACGATGTACATACTGGATTTAAGGAATATGTGTGGCTTGTGGAGGAACCAGCCCCATAGTGTTCAGTTGGCCAACTTATAGTACTAGTAGACTGCCCGTGCGTTGCCACGGGCCAACAAATGAATATACTGAAAACGCTCTCACCCGCTTATTATACATAATAAAGCAACAAGAGTAAAATTCATCAACAGTCACTAAGCTCGTTCGTCGCGTGCAAAAAAGTCACTGAATTCAGAAACTGCAATGTTCGGGTTGACAAACTTGTTCCGCGTGCGCACATACGGTCACCGCGTCCGTTTTCATACGTATTTTTCTTGCGTGGCGCTGTCTCACTCGCTGTACGTTGCCACCTCATCGTTCGAGGGACTGCAGCAGCGAAATATCGCGACGGGAGGGCCATATCGCAAAAATGCTACCACGTTCGTACTGCAGTTTGCAGGTTACATGCGATTTTTGGCACTGGGAGCAGAATTATGAGGCATATCTCATTGAGCATGGTCATCTGAATGATAGTGGACATGAAGGTGTAGCTGTACAGGAGATGGAGGCTACCATGTTGAAGAAGAAGAAGGAGGAGGAGGCCACCATGTTGAAGAAGAAGAAGGAGGAGGAGGAGGCCACCATGTTGAAGAAGAAGAAGAAGAAGGAGGAGGAGGAGGAGGAGGAGGAGGAGGAGGAGGACGCAAGGAAGGAGATGGAGAAGGGTGAAATGATGATGTTGATGATGGCACTGTTGAATTTAGGGATTGAAGTAGTTAAGCTGTTGAAATGTGTTATTGTGCTACTGCTTGTGATGGTTGTTGTAGGAGTTGTTGATGATGGCATTTTGAGATTGCAAAGTTAGTACCTTCTGTAATCCTGACTTGATTCCATTATGTGGCAATGTAATGTTCATGAGTACCAACCTAGGCCATTGTCGAGGCCTTGTCGACAAGCCTTGACAACCCTACTAACTTTGGCCATTGTCGAGGCCTTGTCGACAACCCTTGACAACCCTACCAACTTAGGCTATTGTCGAGGCCTTGTCGACAAACCTCCATAATCCTACCAACTTAGGCTATTGTCGAGGCCTTGTCGACAAACCTCCATAACCCTACCAACCTAGGCCATTTTCGAGGCCTTGTCGACAAGCCTTCACAACCCTACCAACCTAGGCTATTGTCGAGGCCTTGTCGACAAACCTCCAAAACATTGTAAACATAAATTAAATGAAGATGGACAGAGGATCAACTATGACCAGCATCCATTATATATGATCAGCATCCACTATGATCAGCATCAAATATATGAAGGTAAAAGTGGAAAGTGGAAATGATATGTACTCCAACAGCATAACCACAGTACTCTCATAATTAACAGTGCACTACAAGTACCATAGAATCTTTGAGAAGCATAAAAGGAGAAACAAGAGTACCATATGATATAACACCATCAACTATTGCTTTACAAGCACCAAAATAAACTCTCTAATGGAGTAGCCAATCACAGTAACACCATCAACTAATGCATTGCAAGGTTCAATCCTTGAATACGTCAAACATGGATGTTCTGGTTCCTGGGTAGTAACCTGTCCAGCTTGAACCAACTCTAGTACTTCTCCTGTCAGCAGTAGCTGCCTTTGCTGCTGCTTGATTTTCCTTCTTCTTCTGTTGCTCAATTCTCTTTTCTTCTGCAGCAGCTGCCTTTGCTGCTGCTTGAGCTAGCTTCTTCTCCTCATGTGCCTTCCTTTTCTCCTCTGCTGCTTGTGCCTTTCTCTGTTGTGTTTCAAGCTTCTTTTGTTCTGCAGCTTCTTTCTTCCTCTGAAGTTTCTCCGCAGCTATAGCCTTCTTCTCTTGTGCTTTCTTGTCTGCTTCTTGTAGCTTCCTCAAGACTTCTGCTTCTTTCTTCTCTTCAAATTGCCTCAATTTCTCTTTTTTCATTTGTTCTGCTTTTTGGGCAATACTGGTTCCCACAGATGGACCAGAGGCAACAGCTTCTCTTGCAGTAGCAATGAAAGTGGAATCTGGTAATGGCCCTGGGTGAGTTCTTGGTTGAGTAGGAGGTGGAAGCTGCAAAAAGTTAAGCCATGGCATCATGTAAGAACACAACAACAAAGAATACTCTAACAACATTGTATGATCATGCACAATATATGGCCTGGTTTCACATTCTAAACTTACATTGTCCATCATCTCTTTCAACATGGTCTCCTCCAAGTTTGCAT
>NC_041383.1:38779218-38788675 GCF_002162155.2 Triticum dicoccoides
AAAAAAGCAACATAATTGTATGTAATGGACACACTGAAGTTACCTGGGTAATCACAGGCTCAGTCTCCTCATCTGACTCAGCTACCAGTGTTCTGCCCCTCTTCTTGGGTTGCTTTTTTGGTGGCATGCCAGCTTTGTAAGAACTGCATCCACCTTTGTTGTGGCCTGCAAGACCACAATGGCTGCAATGAATAATGACCCCATGCCTTGACAGCTTCACCCCTCCCTTCTTGCTTGGTTTTTCTTCAGGTTGTTTCCTTCTGTTCTTCTTTTTCCTCCCAACTTTCTTTTCATACTTTGGAGGATCAATGTTAGGGCACTGGACAATGTGGTTCCACTCTGTCATGTCTCTAAGTGGCATCAAGAAGTGAGCATAAGCCCTGTTGTAGCTCTCAACTGAGTAGCAAGAATTAACAAAATCCACTGGATTAAGTCTTGCTTCTCTCATACATGCAACTGCATGATGGCATGGAATACCAGTCAAATTCCACCTTTGATAGCTGCATGCCAAGTTCTGCAACTCCACAATGTAATCCCTACCCATGCTAGCAACAGAATAAACACCATCTCCTGCTTCTAATGGATAACAATTGTTGGACAATTCAATGTACTTGTCCAGTTTCTTTTGAATTTTGGGACATATGGGTCCTGTAAACAATAGTGCTTCATCTCTTTTGTTGCACATCCTTGTTGTGAGCTGGTTGAAAATTCTCTTAATCATTGCTAGAATGGGAAGTTCCCTTGCCTCAAGAATATACCTACATAATGGCATGATCATGTGTTGGAATTTGGAATTTAAGTAAAAAGGTTTGTGAGCTACAGAGCAATGTTGATAAACTAGAGATCAAGCTTTACTTGACTTACTTATTGAAAACCTCAGAAATATTGTTGAGCAGGAGGTCACATTTGGGCCAGTCTCTCTGAAAAGCTTTCACCCACTGGTTAGGTGGTAATTCTTCCAGCCAACTGTATGCATCAATGTTTATGATCTTCATCTCCTCCATTGCCTCATCAAACCTATCAGTTGTTGTGCATCTTGCAATTTTCCATAATTGATTTTTTAGAACTTCTCCTCTGAATTCTTTGTTAAAGTTCTGCCATAGATGTCTCACACAGAATCTATGCTCTGAGTAAGGGAAAAACTTTTGTACAGCATTGATCAAGCCCTACAAATAGAGTCAAACATTTGAAAAGTTCATTCAACATGCATATAACTTAGTTAAAATGCAGAAAATACATTACAAACTTGGACAGTAAGTTACCTTCTGTTTGTCTGACATAAAAGTCCACAATGATGTGTCCTGTATTCCAAGATCTTTCTTCAGAGTTTGCATAAACCAGTTCCAGCTCTCTGTGTCCTCAATTCCCACTACAGCAAATGCAAATGGGAATATGCAGTCATTTGGGTCAACTCCAACAGCAGTTAACAAAATTCCTCCACTGTTGGTCTTCAGGTGGCATCCATCCAGACAAATCACTGGCCTGCACCCTTCCATGAAGCCCCTTTTGACTGCATCAAAGCTAAAATAGCAATGCTCAAACCTACCTTGTTCATTGACAGCAAGATAGAAAGTACTTCCTGGATTTGCTCTCCTAAGCTCACTTGCAAAGTCCCACAACTTGTTGTATTGGGCATCTTCATCTCCATATATTAAATTCTGAGCTAACTTCCTTGCTCTGCCAAGCTTTGATCTAGAGACCTTCATGCACCAATCCTTCTGCACTAGCCTTCCTAAATTCATCAAACTGATGTTCTCATCTGCTCTAACAGTCTCAATGTACTTCTCTGCAATGAATCTGTAACTAAAACCCCTGATTTTCCACTTCTTTGCACAAGTGTGCACATCAACTAATCTCTTTATCATGAAGCACTTGCTTCTATTGTCATAAGAAGCCCACATGTACCAGGGGCAACCTTCTTCACACCTAGCAGCAAGTCTCCGTTGGTCATTTGTTGGCATTTGTATAGACACTCTGTTTTTGCAGCTATACTCTTTGATAGCCCTTCTCAGCAATTTAACAGAGTCGAACACTTGCCCTACTTTGAAAGTAGGATTCAACATGTCCTCTGGTGCAAATGTTTTGAACTTCAACCTTAATTCCTCATCATCTGAATCAGGCAACTGTAGGTCCTCTTGTTCTGAATCCTCGCTGGGCTCTACAACTTTCTTCCCTTTCAAATCATGTAGGCCTGCAACTGAATCATCATACAAATCATCATCATCCTCTGATATGTGGTAGTCACTATCCACAAGCTCTGGAACATAGTCCTCATCATCTGACTCTGAATCTGTGTCATAATCTTCATCTAATGGTGACCTCCTTTTCTGACTTTTAGCCCTATTTGCAATATTGTTTGAGTAGTGTAACTCTGACTTCATTGGACTAATGAGAGGTGGCAGCTCAGCTTTAGGGAACCTAACTACATCATCATGAACCTGACCTGTTTCCTGGCTCTGCTCAATGCTATTGTCAGTAGCAACATAGAAGCACAGTAACTTGTTCCCAAGTGCTACTGCACATGACATGTTTTCTGTGTCTTCACATGACCTGATTTCTGCCAAGCCATTGGGCATCATCTCAAATCCAGGCAGACACCAGAAGACCCTTGCAGACCCAGAAATATCAAAGGATAATTTCCACAGCATGTCTTGGATACTGCTCAACCACCAATACCCTCTATCACAGTAATCAAACCATGCCATTTGTCCATTGATGTAAGACCTGTTTGTGCCTTCTCCAATGAAAAACCCACCATAATTCACAGCCACAGTAAACATATCCTCTAGATCAGCACCTATATGTATAGCAAATAAATTCAGTTAGCACATACAGTCAGGTAGCATATACATTCAGTTTAGTTAATTCAAATAGCTCACAAATTCAGTTAGCTCATACATTCAGTTTAGTTAATTCAAATAGCTCACTAATTCAGTTTACCACTTGGCTAAAAATTTCAGTTCATATAGATTCAGTTAGTAAACATTTTACTGTAGACAAGTTCAGTTAACGCTAACATGTGTCATTCAGTTCCCAACAGAGAAATATAGCCGGGCTTAATTTTTGCATGACTAACATGTGCCAACTGTTACCTTCAAACCGTAGGAAAAAGGCCTAAAACAGAGTCAGTCTTAACCCCCCCTAAAAAAACCATACTTTCATAGCTATCAGGGAACAGAACAGAGCCAGGCTTAACCCCCCTCAAAACCATACTTTCTGTACCGGACCAAGCAATGCATCACATCCAAAACGAGGAGCAACAGGGACATGAACACGAGGAACAGGGACATATGAACATGAACACGAGGAGCGGGGGGGTGGCGATCACTCACCGTAGACGGGGGGTGGCTCTCCATCAGGTCGCAGCCGCGGTGCCATGCTTCGAATCGACGGCGAACTCACACGCGTAGGCGCCGCCGCCGCCGCCGTGCGTCAGATTGAAAACCCTAGGCGATCAGCGTCGCCTCCTCCTCTTTCCTTTCCTCCTTTCTCTTCTCTTTCCCTGAATCGACTGGTTTTGAAGCGGGTCGACGGTGTCGAGGTGGGCTCGAGGGGTCTTTCTGCAAACTGCAGTACGAACGTGGTAGCATTTTTGCGATATGGCCCTCCCGTCGCGATATTTCGCTGCTGCAGTCCCTCGAACGATGATGTGGCAAGGTACAACGAGTGAGACAGCGCCACGCAAGCAAAATACGTATGAAAACGGACGCGGTGACCGTATGTGCGCACGCGGAACAAGTTTGTCAACCCGAACATTACAGTTTCTGAATTCAGTGACCTTTTTGCACGCAACGAACGAGCTTAGTGACTGTTGATGAATTTTACTCAAGCAACAATCAACATAATAATAAAGCAACAATCAACATACATGCAACCGCATACAACAACCTAATTGACTAAAATGCCCCCTTTCTTTAATTTCACAGCATGCCTCCTCAAGTAGCTCTCGCCGGGTCTAGATTGTCTCTGTTTCTTTACTAACTTATTTGTAAGAGAACTGTTACATCCAAATGTAGGATGTACTCACTCTCTAAAGAAATATAAGATTTTTTATTGATTATATAGTACAATATTAAAGTGGCCTCGTACATGTAGAGCTAGGAGTTTACCATACATGCTATGAATTTATATGTGTATCCTTTCTTCTACCTGTTATTGAACATGCGACACAACAAGTCCTCATAAAGAAAGTTATAGTGATAATTATTCTCAACAGAGGGAGTATCTATAAAACATACTGCCTTTTAATGTAAGGCGTCTATTACATAGCACAAGTAGAAATTACAAAGTGATTACGTAAGGAGGGACATGTCCCATCCAAACATTACTACCCCGGAAAAAAAAGTCTGGGCAACCGTCGCAGGATCATGTTTCTTTTTTTTTTTACAAACTCTATTGACTTCTGAAAAAACTGAGGCAAAGTAGATGCAAAGTGACCTGATTTCTCCATTAACTGTTGGGTTTCTGCAAGCAGAATCATGTGTAGTGTGTTAACTGTGGTGATTATGACAGAACAGTCAAATTCGAACATCATAGCAAGTAGGGGAAAGTATATTTTTCATCCCTAAACTCTCTCGAAAGTATAGAAACGGTCCCTTAACTTCAAAACCAGCAAAACTTAGTCCCTCAATTCTTTAAACCGGATAACTCAGTCCTTTGATTTAACAAAAGTGGTTTTCACGCTGACTTGCATGGTTTCACAAGTCATCGCCCATGTGTGGCCGAGCAACAACGGCAAACCGGGCGAGCCGCCGAAGCGGGTGCGGCTGACGGCGCTGGAGCGGTGACAAGTGTGCGCCCCGCCGTCGCGCCGTTGTCCGCGCCATGTCCACGACCCACAACACGCAAGTGATGGATTTGAACGAGAACTGGATGACGCGGGGACATCAACGGCGCGGTCGCCGACAATTGCAGAGGCATACCATGAGCACGAGGCGGCAACACGAGCATCAGTTAGTTGTGACTGTGTTACGAGTTCGCCGTGAAGGCCAAGCCGCCGCGTGCCTCAGTGCTGCTAGCCGCGACAGCCCCGCTCGTCCCACAAAACTAACTGTAGCGCAGCTCCCTACCCTCCTGCACCCTTTGTGTGCGCCGCCGACAGCCACGCAAGCTCTATGCCTACCTCTTCCTCTTGTTGCCTGGTGGCGCCAACTGCTCGACGAAATGCCCAGCCGAGTTAAAATGGAAAAGAAGAAGATTCCCACGTGGGTGCTGACTGGTCAAAACCATGCCAAGTAAGCATGAAAACAGCTTTTGTTGAGTCAAGGGACTAAAATAATCCGGTTTGAGAAGTTGAGGGACTAACATTTGCCGGTTTTAAAGTTGAAGGACCGTTTCTATACTTTTGAGCGAGTCCAGGGACGAATATATACTTTTCCCTAGCAAGTATGCACAAAACAATGTGTATCAACAATAACAGTACAAGTTGAAAATTTGGAATTATTGAGTGCACCCTTGGGTGCTATTTTAAAGACATACTAACCTAATTCCCCTTGTTTGCTCCCTGAGCATCGTCGAAGATTGAATGTTCTACTATCTATGAACCAGCCAGTTCCCCTGGTTTGAAGCAACCTGCTATTTGGCATCTCTGATAATATATGTGCAAAACAATCAAAAGATTTCCCTAGATATTTGTAATACATATTAGTTCTTATCTTGTAACCAAGCAATATGCAAGATAAAGTTTCTTTAGGATGACCAAGTTATATGTACATTGTAGCAGATACCAAACTTATTTCTAAACACTCATAGAATGGCACAATATCATAGATTTTGTTTGTACAAAAAAAATTATATTGTATCTAATGTCTGATCTCAGTATTGATCTCGGATTACCAGTTGTACTTCTGAATGAAGTCCCAAGTAAATTATTTGAAGCCCATGAAGCAACCACATGAAAAAAATCACTCAAGACGATGCTTTATATTTAAATCATACCACCTCTAATCCCCTAGATATCTTATGGACCTTGATTTCTCACACATGAACATTGCCAACAAATACACATACCTAATCCATATGCACTCTAGCATGAAAATGTATGTTTTGCTAGCTCATCCATGGTACTTACACATGCAGTTATCACTTCAACGTTCTTTGCAACCTAGTTAAATGTGGATGGCTGGATAAACATATAAGAAAGTATTTATATTTCTAAAAGAAAAGAAATCCTACAAAATTGAAGACAAAAGCAAAATGTAGATGATAGATATTTACTAATATCATCTTATCCTATGCGTTCGATGCAGCAGCATCTTTGTGGCATCGGTGAAATCTCCCTGCAGCATAAGATCTTCATAACGCCAAAACAAAGGAAAGCTTCCAAGCGTTTCCAAATATAAAAAATTAACAATCTTCAAATCAATTAAAGGAGTAATCATTTCAACCCCAGGAGGCTAGAATGAGGAGCCCTTGTTGAACTCATTTTTCACAAGAAAAAAAAAGAAAAGGAACATATATAAGATAACAAGAAAATCTACATCTCCTGAAATTAAGTATACATACAACAAAAATATATGTTATTTTACCAAAACAGTGAGAACAATTACTTCCTTGGGATTTCTAAGAAAAAATTTCCTTTTAGTTTTTCCTCAAGCAATTAACAAGAAATGGTTAGAAAAGTCATAATATATTCAATCTTAATGTGACATGTGCAGGTATGATCATTAAAAGTACAGACCGACTTGATCATGCAGATACTAAAGAAAGAAAACAACCCTGCTTATTCACCAATCCTAGAACCCTACAATGAAAGTTTCACGAAATAATTACAAAAACCAACAGTTCTTCATAGAATTTACACCTGACATCTACTATGGTTTCAGAAATATTTCATTAGGTAAAAGGTAGAGGATGTATGCATATCTTTTGAGCTACTCTCAACCTCTTAATGTGACATGTGCATGTTTGATCATTAAAAATACACATTGGTCATGTAGATATTAAGGAAAGAAGAAAAAAAATATAACATTAGCAGATCATTAATGTTGCTACTACACAATATCTACGGCGGCTTGTTGTTGCTCTTTGTGTCTCCTATAAAATTGGAAGTTGTTTTTCGAATCAAAGCTTAAACCATGAATGTTGCTAGACGAACAAAATTTTGAATGGACAAAGCAAAAAATATTCAAGACCTTGCTGGATTAAGAACCACTAATATCTAGATAAGGTCAAATGATATAAGAAGACATGAGGTCAAAATGATCGCAGTAATAGCTCCGAAAGTAGAAGAATGATACAAGAACACATCAGTCAAATGATATAAGAAGACATGAACATTGTAGCTTACTGAAGATTGTCCCATTTTCCTGCCTAAAGCTTGGTCCTGACCTCCTGATTAAAAGATGCAATTAGGAAATGAGTATATATTTTCTTCGCGGATTCAATACCATCATCGCTGGTATATTAAATTAGACTATATGGAACACTGTATGTCTTTGAAAAATTCACATTCAAATTAGGTAATAAGTAGAAACAAAAATAAGTACTTACTTCCGCGATATATTTTAATAGATCACTTATGTCATTAGCTATATTTAGCTTTTAACTTCACACATAAAGAATAGGATAAGCTGCCCTCAACTGTATAAGATCATAGGCTATACAATTATGTAATAAAGGAACAAGTCCATAAATTTATCCATCCATAATGTTTCCAAATTTTACCCAAATTAGGAGCATTTTCTAAGATTGGTACTACTCCTAAGGTAAACCAGAAGAGTGATGGCAATATAAGCAACACAATAGGTGTACATCCAGAACAACAGTTCTTTGATCATTGGAAAAATTATATCAGAGATAAGAAAGATCCATGAACAATTTTATATATATGCATAGGCCTGATAATCTCTTGTGTCTCAACATCACTACCGTCCAGTAGGGACCAACAAAATAAAGTGTTAACCATCTATTTCATACAATCAACAGCTGAATAGTGAGGAGAGGCCAACGAGCACCGGCTGCTAGAAGATTGAGGGAGGACATCTTACCATCCATAAAAAGTTCAGTTTAGGTTCAGAGACGACCTCCGCGACAGCAGCTCCTACTCTTGTGGCCTAGGCGATGGATTCCGCTCTGGGGTGACCATGACATTGACTCTGTAGGTGGCTTCGGCTCTGGAAGCGGCCACAATTGTTGCCTTCGGCTCAGACCTACTCCCTCCTGCGCAAAAGGGGGCTCTATGGCCCCATCTCGCCTCCATCCTTACCGGGTACATCCAGTTTCGCTCATGACTGAGTGATAATCCTCATATTTTGGCAAGCCTAAGAGTTGTGGTGTAGTTTTCAAGTTTCCTATGTCCATATGGAATAGAAGAAAATGAATCATAGAGCGATATAAAAATGTAGCTCTTTCACCATTGTACAGAAAAATATAGCAGTTTCACAAATACAAGCATATTGTCCTTTTATGTCCAATGAAGTAAAGCAATTTACAATCAGTAAGCGAATCTAAGGAGCAAACGGGTAAACGGTTAGGATCTTGAAATAAGAAGAGTATGTGTTTTACTGCTATTCTTCTTGCTAATTCAAAGACATGTTCGTTGTCAATAGGGATGCCACGGGCCAATCACACCATTTCTACCTGCACTTGCTAGCTACATATATTGGAAGTGCACTAAAAATTTCATACAAAGCTGCTTTCCTTACATAGATGCTCCACGATTTATTTATTTTGTTTTGAGAAATCAAATCAAAAGTTTTATTTTTTGTTGGTCAATCGTAATCCTTTCACAGCAGCAAGAAACTACTGGATGAACTAATGAAGTCGTCTCTTTCAGCATTCTAACAACCATCAGGTCTGTGTCGCATGATAACAGACCAACACGCAGTAATACAAAGAGGACCCATGGACGCACATGTGCCCTGACATGTATGTTCCCTCATAGCATAGATCCCATTGGCTACAAGTAACTGAAGTTACTGCAAGGAGATAGTAGAAGACAATGGTGCATGTGGTTTTTGCCTCATACGTGGCCGAGATTTAGATAACATAACAGGGAATTGCCAAGATGTATATAAGGCCTACCCATCACAGGGAAGTGGCGCAACTACCTTGTACGGTTGGATGCATCAGGCCTCCGGGGAGAACTGCTCTACAGAATCCCTCAAAGCGCTCACTGTAGGACACCCATGCTGCTTCTGCCGCCGCCCCCACTTCCCTCAGCCCACTTCCTTCGCGCTCCTCGACCAACAGGACATACTGACGAACATTGCGGCACCGCCCGCCGAGGTCGATGGCGTGGATGTGCACGATGTGGTCGGCGACCTTGGCGGTTGCATGGTCGGAGTGTGCCCTGTACAGGTGGCGGCTGGGAGATAAGAAGCGACGATATGCAGATGTCATTGTAACGTTCTCGGAGAAAAATAATAATCATTTGCATAATGAAATTATTTCCGGACACAAACCGTCGAGCACATGGAGAGGGATGCCTCTTACCTCGCAGGGCAGCACCTCTGAC
>NC_041383.1:38789197-38796169 GCF_002162155.2 Triticum dicoccoides
GAAATTCAGATAGCAGCAACAATACCAAAATTCAGCTAGCAGTAGGAGAGCAGTGGTGCAGCACCACATCATCGCTATCTCTCTCATTCTCCTTTTCACACCCAAATGAGCCCGTTCCTTTCTTATCTGCCTCCATCTTCTCCCCGACGGCCCCACTGGTGATGATCCCGCCACCCCTGCGTCTTTCCCATCGCCGTGCACCGTTGCTGCTGAGCGTGACCCGGCGGGCACTAAGTGGATGATGACAACAATGTGCTTCAATATGTTTCTGTTGGTTACCTGCACAAGTTTGAGACCTTTTAAAGTACAACCACCTTTAATACTATAATTTAAGCAGGATTAAATGATGAGTATAAGAGATCATATATGGATCAGTGGTAGTACAAGAATCACAAAAACAAGTCTGAATGGATGAAAATTGTGACATAAGTAGCTTACCATGTCCCCGAGGCCCAACATCATGTTGTCATCAGAAGTGCTTCCTGGAACAATCCTCGATACCAACAAATTCCTAGGGACGATATGCCTCACCTGAAGCTCTATCTTCTTTCTTATCAGCGCAACCCAGGCAAGATGAACTTGTTTGCTATTGTGACCCTAACATTTTCTCTTCACGCCGCTGGCTCGCTTCCCTCCTAACCCTCCTCTCCATAGCTCCTAAAGGTTATCAGTGGGAGGTAGCAAAACTGTGTCATTCAAAGGATGGTCGGCTAGATTGATTCCTCCAATATCACCGACGGCTCCGATGTCCCCTCCCCCCACTGCAGCCGACGCCTACATGGACGGCTACAGCCGCGCCGGTGATCGAAAGGGCAAACATAATCTAAATGGGAATACCCTGCTAGCGAGACGCCGCAATAATGAGAGGTAGCATGATTTAGTCAGCAACACTATAGTCAAAACTAATATTGTAAAATAGTAAGTCATCAATTTTTATTTATTTAGTCATAGATACCTCTGCTTTATAGGCCGCCAACAACTATAGAGACTAATCCATAGGATTACTGGAATACCCATCCTATTCTTCTTGAATGGTTGCATGACATTCTTCCTCAAATACGAAAAGGCCTCGCTTCTCTACATAAGCTGGTATTCATTCCATTCCAATATTAAGGCATGCACCATTAGTACTCGTGTATGACATGATCAAGAGCACCGTTAGTAGCAGTGTACATACAAGTGCATAAAATTCAAAAGTACGTATTAAGAAACTATTTCTTGTTCAAAATTCAAGGTAATATCAATATGTACAGATAAACTTAAAAATGTTTCTAAATAAATAATTTTTTTATTCAAATCTGTTGCTTCACACCAGGAACCACAAAGAAAATAAAATAAAATGATATCATTAATCAAGCATTCCACGTCATCTAATAAAGTTTGGGCAAACACATAGTCGATCACAAAATATTGTTAAAATCAGACTTATATATGCTTTTATCCAATCTTGGTAAAAAGGATATGGGGTATTTGCTCAAATTACATCATCAATAGCAAATGCAAATATAAGCAGAAGGATAAGTTTCTGAGAGAAGAACCGAATCTTATTTATATTCGGACCATGAACATTCAAGATATCGTGCAAATAACATGGAAAATACAAGTGAGTTTGCACAACAAAGCTGATCCTATTGGAAAATGCCTATTAATTAAGGATGAGAGGGTAAGAAAGCATCAGACCAATATGGTGCAGATATTGATTGGCTTACTATGGTACATGTAACATTGAAATTGCCATGAAGAAGCTAATATTGTACGCACAAATGAGATCTCAGATACAATACAAATTGAGGAGCAAATCACAGTTTACCATCTGTTTGAAATTAATTGGCATAACATCGAGCAAATATCTCTTCAAAGCCAAACAATAAGCACGTACAGTAGATAGTAGCAATCAGACTGGCAGCAAATATAACAAACAAAAACAGAAGCAGTACCAGAACCACTTACCTGTGCACACATGTGGAGCTTATTTCACGATGAAGCTTGGACTATTATTGCCCGAGCATGGTGCATCAATCTGAGGTAGCAGACCCAAGTAAATAAAAAGTTTTTAACCGTACTGCATCATTAAAAATGCAGTAGGAAATGCTTCAGTTCTTGCAATCTAGCATACGACCAGAGAAATGCGTGCGGTTGGACAAAACGAAATAAGACGGGAGACGGGAATGGAATGTTACAGGTTTTGTAGGTAGTAGAGATAGAGATATGAAGTCAGTTGACAAATCCATCATCACCTGTGCGCAATTGCTGCCGCTGTCGATGTCATTGTGCCATCACCCTAGGAGACGGAGGGCCGATTGGTGCACCTTTGGTAAAGTATCAATCTGATGTCCAGAACTTGAACTGCAAATTTCATAATCTCCGTCAATAAGCTCTTGCATAGTTGCAGTTTCTTTCAGAATGAGAACCTCTGCAGACAACACAATAGTGTCATGTACCGGCATCCTGATATGTCAGAAATTCACGCAATAAAGAATGTTGAACAATCAGAAGATTGTTGTGTGTACTTGTTGGACCAAATTACAATGTCCTCCTTGCAGGCATACCTAGCAAGTCAAACCATCAACTCACTGAAGCTATCTAAGTCGCCGAACACTGTTCTCTACAAACATTTGTTTGAATATAAGAAAATAAATACAAATTTAAATTATGAAAAGCAAGGCAGCAGACCTATTTATTGTAGCATGGATTAATAATCAGACATCACTAAAAAATGCATATGCATGTGATATTGGCATAGATTATCAGAAAATTTTAATGTGTAAATTAGCAAACACCTTCTGTGTATAGCAGCATCAAGAGGTGAAAAACAAGTGAACTGTAGCATCATGGAACCGCTGAATCAAAAAGGATACTTAGAATGCAAACATTTTGGAGATGAGAACTCAATTAACCTTCAATCTGGAGCAGCTTCGCATCATATCAACTTCATGGAGAAAAATTAACTTCTGTGTAGCACTGTGCTACCCTCTCAAACTCTCATGCTCTTGTAGATGCATGTAATCCAAAATTCAGAGGACGATAGTGGAGGCCTGATTACATACTGTGGCGGCTGGCGCGGACAGGAACCAAGGCAGCAGCTCAGGTCCTCCCTCCATTTTTGAAGCATGCCTTATCAGTACTGCAAGCATGGCCATGCCAAGAAATTGAGAGAATGGGAGCTCACTCCCTCAAGTCGCAACTTCCCTCCAAGACATGTAGCTTTCATAAATAATAATAGACATGAACATGATGCTTAGAGGCCATCAAAATTATTGGGAAATAACAACTTGTACTACAGATACGTGTAATTAAATACTCCTCCAAGTAAATCAGATACCCTAAGAAAGTAATGCTCACATAAAGTAGAATTCTGAAGCGAACTGTGTTCAAGTAAAATATGTTAGACAGACTTCAGATTTTATGTAAACCAACTACGAAGTTCAGTAACAAAAAAGTTCCCTTTAGAGACCAGGAGTCGCCGCGATGAACAATTTTTTTGGCCATTCTCCTGGAGTCGCCGCGATGAACTTTGGCCATTCTCATAGTCCGAGTCAACAGGCTTGGGAGCTAGTTCTCTAGCCATACGAATGAAGTGGTCAATTACTTTCTCAGGCACTTTCTCCTTTGGCGGCGGTGCCGGTTTCGGTCCAAAATGGGCGTCCGCTTGGGCTTGCACTATGGCTGTATTTTTGCTCCTTAGTCATGTCGTAAGGCCTCTGAGGAAGAGGAGCGAGGCTTGGACCATATTTATATCGCTTGCCTTCGCCTGTACTTCCTGAACTACCTCGACTCGTACCGCTATGCACCAAAGCTGCGGGATGTCTCTTCTGCAATTGCTGAGATGGAGGAGACGGCTGACGTGGAGTTGGACCAGGAGAAGTGGCCTGACGATGTGCCGGACTTGAAGCAGGAGGTGTGGCCTGACACGGTGCCGGACTTGCAACTGGAGAAGTGGCATGACGCTGTGCCGGGCTTGAAACCGGAGGAGTCAGCTCACGCGTTCGGGGACTTGGAGGAGGTGGCGGACTTCAAGGAGGAATCGTCTCACGCGTTCGTGGACTTGGAGGAGCGGGAGTCTGCTGACTCGGTGGCGGACTTCGAGGAGTCGGCAGACGACGCGGTGTCAGTGGACTTCGAAAGATTATGCAATCCTTTCTCCATAGGATGATACGATGTATGGCCTCTCCGAGTGTGCACTCATCTTCACCTCCAGGAATGTCAAGCGTTAGCCCCGAATATGGGTCCACCACTTCATCAATCATGACACGAGCATAGCCCTCTGGAATCGGGATGCAATGGTAGGTTGCTTCGGGGGTAACTGGAAAAGCAACGCCGTCCGCCACCTTCAGGGATATGTTCTTCATTTTGGAGTGTAGCTCGCAGTTAGTGTTCTCTATGATGTCATCCACAGGGTATTTATCCAGCAGTGTGTCGCCCGGGGCAGAACCAACGCTGCTTCTCGGCATGGATGGGACGGTGCTATCCAATGCTAGACGATCATCCGCTTGCTGCTGCCGCTGCTGAGACCCCCTTTCCTGGCTAAGTGAGTCGATCTGTTGCTGCTGCTACTGGAATTTGAGTGCCAGGTCCGCGTGCCTTGCTTCTAGGCCTTGAAGGCGTTCTGCGTCCTGCTTCCTCTGCTCCTCCTCCAGCTTCCTCTTCTTCTCCTCCTCCATCTTCTTTCTTGCACGGGACCTGTAGTCGTCATTCCAGTCCGAAAAGCCCTCATACCAGGGAATAACACCCATGCCTCGTGTTCTTCCCGGGTGTTCAAGATTTCCCAGGGCGCGCGTAAGATCGTCGTTCTCTCTATTGGGCGTGAACACCCCCGCTCGAGCTTCTTCTATTGCGTCAATTATCTTTTGTTCGGTTCCTTTTAGACTTGCCTTCTTCGAAACCATGCCTGTCTTCGGGTCCAACGCCCCCCGTGCGCATAGAACCAAGTTCTGCACCTGGGGGGCCAGTGCCGGGTAACCGGAGTGACCCCTGCATCCTCCATCTCTTCCTCAGACTTATCCCACCTAGGCAATGCCACCGCGTAGCCACCTGGACCCAGCCTATGGAACTGCGTCTTTCTTGCGGCATTTGCCTTGTTTTTCATCGACCGTTCCTTAGATATTTCTGAATCCTTGAAGGTCACGAAATCGTCCCAATGTTCTCTTTGCTTCTCCAGTGTTCCCTTGAAATCTGGAGTCTTCCTTTCATTAGCGAGGTAGTTGGCCCATACAGTTTTCTTGTGGGTGTTGAATGCAATTGCCATCTTCTTAAGAGCAGCGGCCTTGACTTTGTCCACATCTGCTTTAGTGAAATGATCTGGTAGGGTGAAATGTTCCATCAGAGATTTCACCAGGTCTTCTTTGGCTCTGCCATCGACCCAAGTAACACTTGGACGTTTAGTCTTTGGCTCTTTCCATTCTTGAATGGAGATCGGGAGTTTGTCCTTCACAAGAGCTCCGCACTGACGAGTCCACTTGTTCGCAATGTTCTTAGGCGTGAGGGGTTCGCCACTAGGTTTGATGGATTCGATGTGGTACTTTACACCATCCTTCAACAATCTGCCCGGGCCTCGCTTTGTCTTGCTGTCTGTAGAAGCAGATTTGCTCGATCCGGAGGGCTGAAAGAAGAAAGATCAATTTGTTAATATATCTTCAATAAAAAAAACATGTGATGATCACCATGATGCATGCTTATATAAATATACCTCGCCGGTAGTGTTTGTTATTGGAAGATCAGCATTGTCTGTGTCATCACAAACATTGTCTGTGTCATAATCATAATCATAGTTCATGACTTCATTAGCCCGGTCGTCGAGATCGAATATCTTTTCATCACCCTCTCCGGTATTGTTAAGATATTGGGAGCCGTCATCTGCTTCATTCAGATCATCTAGCCTGTGAGGGCTGCGTATGATGTCGAACAATTCCTCTTCTCTCTCTCTGTCGGTATTGTCCGCCATAGCTTTTACTTTACTAATAATACAGAAGAAATATAAAACAATTTAGTATTCAAATTACAATGCATGGATGCAATTAATCAATAAGGAAAATCTGAATCTCGAATACATCCTCTCGAATATATAATCTCGAATACATCATCGTCTTAATATATATAATCTCGAATACATCGTCTCGAATACTATATATCGAATACATCACTGGCTAGGTACCTAATAAAGATCGAGTACTACAGAAGAATCTCGGGCGCCACTCGCGGTTCCTGGGGCGCGGGCGGTGCACACCAAAAGAGAAGGAACCATCACAGGATCATATCTCCGGTCATCTGCCCAAAGAACCCGCCAAGTAGTGGAGAACCTGACATCGTCCATAGCAGCCATGTAGCGATGGACGTGCTCATCTTCCTCCCTGACACGGCGACGCACCACCTTCGGCGGGGCCGGCTGCCTCTGCACCGAATGTGGCCCACGCGAACGCCACCAAAGAAGATCAGGGTCGACGACGGGACCCGAGGTCGGGTTCCTCACCAAGCGGCGCGCCCCTTCAGGTAGCACCTCCCAGTGCCAGCCCAGCGGAGCCCAGTCCCGGACATGGGTCCCCTGAAGCATGACGTCGTCGCGAACGGGTCGACGACGAGGATGCGGGCCAGACATATCGTCGAGAACAAATACTATATGCCGGCAAAAAGTAACATTTTTTAAATGACTGGATTGTGATAACTAAAATTCTATATATATGCAAATTCTAACAATTTGACATTAATCTAATTCATCTAACTAAAACTAATTCTAAAATTTCATGATTATATAACTAACATTTCCATAACAATTCTAATATTCATATAACTAAAAAACAGAAAAATTGCTAACATTTCTATAAATATTTCTATAACTAAAAAACAGAAAACATTTATAACATTTCTAATATTTATATAACTAAAAACAGAATAATTTCTAACATTTCTATAACTAAAAAACAGAAAAATTTATAACAAACAAACTAATGTGTGTAGTGTGTGTGTGTGTGTGTGTGT
>NC_041383.1:38796834-38802343 GCF_002162155.2 Triticum dicoccoides
CGGGGACGACGGGGACGGGGACGGCCGGGGCAGCGACGTCGACGGGGGCGGTGACGAGGGGCGGGGACGGCCGGGGTCGGCGACGAGGGGCGGGGGCGGCGACGATCAGGGCACGGCGGCGCGACGGAGGGAGGAAACAGAGGGAAGAACAGAGAGGGAAACTGAATTTTTTTCATGTGTTGTATATATAGGATGGACCTTTAGTACCGGTTGGAGCCACCAACCGGTACTAAAGGTCTGTTTTGGCCAGGCCAAGCGGTGGGAAGCGCATCCCCTTTAGTACCGGGTGGTGGCTCCAACCGGTACTAAAGGCCCCCCTGTAGTACCGGTTTGTGCCACCACCCGGTACTAAAGGTGGTGCGCTGGCGCAGTGGGTGCGGCAAGTTTAGTCCCACCTCGCTAGTCGAAGGGCTATCGCACTGGTTTATAAGCCCCAGTGCGGTAGCTCTCTCGAGCTCCTCTCCTAAGCAGGCCTACTGGGCCTACCAATTCATTGCTGCCATGTGGGCCTACTGGGCCTTTGCGGGCCTGCATCCTGGGCCAACAAAAGGTTGAGTTTCTAGTCGTATGCAGGCCACTTTGGCCCAGTAGGCGGGCTTTTTTTATTTTCTTAATTGTTTTTGCTTTTTTATTTTTTTATTTATTTTTGAGTTGTTTTTTGCTGTATTTAGAGTTTCTTTGTGAATATTTTTGCTTTAGGTACAAAAATTTACAAACTTTGATCTGTTAGTGCCGGTAGTTTTAAAATTTGAATAGTTTAAATTTTGAATTATTTGAAATTTGTGTGAATCACTAGTTTGTGAATAACTTAACTTTGGAAAAAGATTTTTCAGTGATTCTTTTTCTTATGTTTAATATTAGTGTGTTTTATCATTATATTCAATTTGGTAATGCTTAGGTTATTTAAAAAATGAAATGCCTTTGTAACATTTCAGTTTTTGTCGGAAACCCTGATACTTCGAAAAAGATTGTCCATTTTGTACACGAAGTGTATCCATTTTTTGCCGTAACCCTCTCTACTTTTTTGCACATGCTATTTGTATGAAATTATGATACCATGCCAACTTTCAACCTTTTCTGAGTTCATTTCAAATGCTTTTCAATTTCAGGGTCATTTAGCTGGAAAAAAATCAGTAAATGCATGAAAAAGAATTGGTTTGCACATAAAATTTCTTCTCGTTTCAAATGCCAAAACACATAATTAACTACCCTAACTATTACAGACATTCCCTCCTGGGTGTGAAACACAGAAGAAAGTGATGATAGTGAAGCCGATCACATCCCAGATCTTTGGGTGTGAAACTTTTTCTTCTCGTGTGTCCCTTTGCGCCGTAGCCAGGGAAAATCTTCATCATTTAACTGGATGCTCGGGTCAATATTCACTGTGAATGGAGCAATTTCATCAAACTTTTCATAATCTTCTGACATGTCTGTCTTGTCATCCACTCCCACGATGTTTCTTTTTCCTGAAAGAACTATGTGGCGCTTTGGCTCGTCGTATGATCCATTCGCTTCCTTATCTTTTCTTTTTCTCGGCCTGGTAGACATGTCTTTCACATAAAAAACCTGCGCCACATCATTGGCTAGGACAAATGGTTCGTCTGCATATGCAAGATTGTTGAGATCCACTGTTGTCATTCCGTACTGCGGGTCTTCCGTTACCCCGCCTCGTGTCATATTGACCCATTTGCACCGAAACAAAGGGACCTTCAAATCACCTGATCCATAGTTAAGTTCCCATATGTCCTCTATATAACCATAATATGTTTCCTTTCCCGTGTTGGTTGTTGCATCAAAGCGGACACCACTGTTTTGGTTGGTGCTCTTCTTATCTTGGGCGACCATGTAAAATGTATTTCCATTTATCTGGTACCCTTTGAAAGTCATTATATTCGAAGATGATAACTGGGACAGCGAGTACAGGTCATTTTGAATATCGCCATCATTCAGGGCACGTTTCGGCAACCAACCGGCGAAAGTCCTCGTTTGTTCGCGTGTAATCCAGTCGTCAGACTTCTCCGGGTTTTGGACTGTAGAAATTCTTGTGTTCCTCCATATACGGAGCCACCAAGGCGGAATTCTGTAGAACTGTGTAGTGTGCTTCAGTGAGAGAATGCCCGTCCATACATATTATTTGATGCCCTCCTAGCGTGCCTTTTCCTTCCAGTCCGCCCTTATGCCGCGATTCATGAACACCAATCAGCTTAAGGTCAGGAATAAAGTCAATACAAAACTCAACGCCCTCCTCATTTTCATGGCCCTTCGAGATGCTTCCTTCTGGCCTAGCACGGTTATGAACATATTTCTTCAAGACTCCCATGAACCTTTCAAAGGGGAACATATTGTGTAGAAATACATGACCCAAAACGTTAATCTCTTCGCAAAGGTGAACTAGGACGTGCGTCATGATGTTGAAGAAGGATGGTGGGAACACCAACTCGAAACTGACAAGACATTGCACCAAATTATTCTGTAACCTTGGTATGATTTCTGGATCGATTACCTTCTGAGAGATTGCATTGAGGAATGCACATAGCTTCACAATGGCCAATCGAACATTTTCCGGTAGAAGCCCCCTCAATGCAACCGGAAGGAGTTGCATCATAATCACATGGCAGTCATGAGACTTTAGGTTCTGGAACTTTTTCTCTGACATATTTATTATTCCCTTTATATTCGACGAGAAGCCAGACGGTACCTTCATGCTAAGCAGGCATTCGAAGAAGATTTCCTTCTCTTCTTTGGCCAGACGGTACCTGATGTATGCCGTCTTTTCCGTGCATACGTTGCTGGTCCTCCCGTGCCTCTGGTGTATCTTTTGTCTTCCCATACACGCCCAAAAAGCCAAGCAGGGTCACGCAAAGATTCTTCGTCACATGCATCACGTCGATTACGGAGCGGACCTCTAGGTCTTTCCAATATGGCAGGTCCCAAAATATAGATTTCTTCTTCCACATGGGTGCGCGTCCGTCAGCGTCCTTCGGAACAGGTTGTCCGCCAGGACCCTTTCCAAAGATTACCTTCAAATCCTTGACCATATCATGTACATCAGCACCAGTACGGTGGCGAGGCTTCGTCCGGTGATCCGCCTCACCTTTGAAATGCTTGCCTTTCTTTCTTATGGGATGCCTGCTCGGAAGAAATCGATGATGTCCTAGGTACAGATTCTTCTTACAACTATTCAAATATATACTGTCGGTATCAACCAAACAGTGCGTGCATCCACGGTATCCCTTGTTTGTCTGTCCTGAAAGGTTACTGAGAGCAGGCCAATCGTTGATGGTGACGAACAGCAACGCCTTTAGGTCAAATTCTTCCCCCATGTGCTCATCCCACGCTCGTACACCTGTTCCATTCCACAGTTGTAAGAGTTCTTCAACTAATGGCCTTAGGTACACATCAATGTCGTTGCCGGGTTGCTTAGGGCCTTGGATGAGCACTGGCATCATAATGAACTTCCTCTTCGTGCACAACCAAGGAGGAAGGTTATACAAACATAGAGTCACAGGCCACATGCTATGGTTGCTGCTCTGCTCCCCAAAAGGATTAATGCCATCTGCGCTTAGACCAAACCATACGTTCCTTGGGTCACCTGCAAACTCCTCCCAGTACTTTCTCTTGATTTTTCTCCACTGCGAACCGTCAGCGGGTGCTCTCAACTTTCCGTCTTTCTTACGGTCTTCTGCGTGCCACCGCATCGCCTTCGCATGCTCTTTGTTTTGGAACAAACGTTTCAACCGTGGTATTATAGGAGCATACCACATCACCTTGGCAGGAATCTTCTTCCTGGGGCGCTCACCCTCGACATCACCAGGGTCATCGCGACTGATCTTATAACGCAATGCACCGCATACCGGGCAAGCATTCAAATCCTCGTACTCACCGCGGTAGAGGATGCAGTCATTAGGGCATATATGTATATTTTGCACCTCTAACCCTAGAGGGCAGACAGCCTTCTTTACTTCATACGTACTCTCGGGCAATTCGTTGTCCTTTGGAAGCATATTCTTTATCATTACCAGCAACTTTCCAAATCCCTTGTCAGATACACCATTCTCTGCCTTCCATTGCAGCAATTCAAGTGTGGTGCCTAACTTTTTTTTGTTAGCTTTGCAATTCGGGTACAACAATTTCTTGTGATCCTCTAACATGCGCTGCAACTTCGTCCTCTCCAGATCACTTGCGCAGTTTCTCTTTGCATCGGCAATGGCCCGACCTAGATCATCAGCGGGCTCATCTGATGCCTCTTCTTCAGCTTCTTTCTGCATTGCCGGCTCAGCTTCTTCCCCCATTGTTGTATCATCGTATTCAGGGAACCCATGGCAAGGATAGCCATCGTCGTCCTCTTCTTCTTCATTATCTTCCATCATAACCCCTATTTCTCCGTGCTTGGTCCAAACATTATAGTGGGGCATGAAACCGGATTCAAATAGGTGGACGTGAATGGTTCTTGACGTAGAGTAACTGTGACCATTCTTACAGCCAGCACATGGACAAGGCATAAAACCATCCACCTGCTTGTTTGCCTCAGCGGCAAGCAGAAAAGTATGCACGCCATTAATGAACTCGGGAGAGCATCTGTCATCATACATCCATTGTCGGCTCATCTTCATTACACAACACCGAATAGACCAAATTAATACAAGTTCATACATAAAGTTCATATACAACACTTAATTAAATGCAACATACAAATAACTCTCTAGCTAAAGAATTTAAATGCAACAACAAATGCGATGAAGATCGCAATTAAGGTAACAATTGATCCAACAGCATAATGATACCAAGCCACACTATCAATGCCATATTTTCTAATCTTTCTAATCTTCAACCTCATTTTCTCCATCTTGATCTTGTGATCATCGACGACATCGGCAACATGCAACTCCAATTCCATCTTCTCCCCCTCAATTCTTTTCAATTTTTCTTTCAAATACTCGTTTTCTCTTTCAACTAAATTTAACCTCTCGACAATAGGGTCGGTTGGAATTTCTGGTTCACATACCTCCTAGATAAAAATATCTATGTCAACTTGATGGGCATAATTTGTCATAATCACAGAATGTAACAACTAGTTTTAAAAGAGAATATACCACATCCGAATCATAACAAGGACGAGGGCCGACGGGGACGGATATCAAAACCATGGCACTATGTATAACAAACAACGTACGGGTAAGATAATTATACGAGTAACTATATATCCAAATCACATAAACATCAATTTGGTAATGTAAAACATTCATGAACAAGAGCCTCACCAGAAGGTGGTGCCGGCGACGGGACGGTGCGGGCGATCGACGGTGGTTACGACGGAGATTTAGAAGGCACTAAGTAAACCACACCTACATATGCAAACTAAGTGTTATTTTTGTGCTCAAATTGCATATAAATCAAATACTAGCAAATATAATTATTCCTCCCAAATTAATCACTATACAAAGCATTGCAAGAGCTAATCTAGCAATGAGAGTTGAAAGGACAAAGTTGCTAACCTTTGTGATCATTT
>NC_041383.1:38802363-38841881 GCF_002162155.2 Triticum dicoccoides
ATGTACGTCGCCTTTAGTACCGGTTCGTGCCACGAACCGGTACTAAAGGTCCTGGAGGGGCCCCAGACTGACAACACCCTGCCACCACCCTCTTTAGTACCGGTTCGTGCCACGAACCGGTACAATAGGTTCGCCACGAACCGGTACTAATGAGAACGGCCGGCTAGCCGTTGGAACCGGCACTATTGGACACATTAGTGCCGGCTCAAAATCAAACCGGCACTAATGCTAGAAACAACTATAATATGAACTATATGAAGGAAAAATAAATCGAATTTTTTTCTAAGAAGGAATGAATTAATGACGTGGGTTATAAATCCTTGCAAAAGAAAGAAAATAATTTTTGTTTCCCCAGATAGGCCGTCTTACCCTGAAAATCCTGAATGGAGGAATAGAGACTAATCTTTTTAATAAAAAAAATCAAAATTCATACTTTTACATTTCAAAAAGATTGAAATAAAATACACACACACCTAGAGGCATAATGTACATGTGTTTGAATTTTCATGACGAAGCATGTTGAAATGAGGGCTGTGCAAAAAAAAAACATGTAGCTCACATGTACGGTTCATTGGTCAAAGTCCATGATTTGTTTTTTTGTATTTCATGTCGAAATTTTACACACACATACATTACATCCTTGTATACATGTATACTTTTTTTCACATTTTTTCAAAACTTTAAACTTTTCAAAATTCCGGCCTCCATTGAGCTGGTCTCCAAAAGTCTTATTTCTCTATTCCATATCTTAGCAAGATAGGATGCCACCTTTCATGAGCCAATCTAACCACTAGTTCATAACTACTAACTTGAGATATCTCTACTCCTAATTGAGCAGTTGGTAGTCTCCACCGGTCAATTTTCGTCCCTCCTCCCCTGGTTTTTTTGGTACTTCGTCCCACCTCCCGCTACCCACAGTTCCACCACAACTCACCTCCGGACCGACAAAAACACACACAGTTACAACGACGCCCTTTCTGAACCGGGAAGGTTCACAGCTGGAAAAAAGACCTAAAATGATTTAACACGGTTAACCTACGAAATTACATATGATCGTACTGAAACAGAACCCCAAAGACCGGAAAATCGTCGTGCCCTCGATGCCATTGCGAGTCGCCGCCGCCAAACCCTTTCTACACGCATATTCCGTCCCCGCCGCTCAAACCCTTGGCCGCCGTCACGAGCGCTGAAACCGTAGACCTCCTTCACGGCCTGTTAAAACCGGCGACGCCGCCGTCCGAGTGCAAAGATATTTGTTCAGCGGATCCGTCGCTGGTCAGCGGATCCAATCGCCGCCGGACACTATCTGGACCGGCGGTTGCAATTTCAGGTCGGGCGTTTATGTATTCTAACCTTTTCAATTTCTACTGCTAACTTTTACAACTCTTGATCTCTGATCTGTACCGTGGTCATACTGAACAAAAACTGACATTGTGATCTCGGATCAGGACCGTGGGCGTACTGTGCAAGATTTGAGAACCTGAAATCAAAAAGTACAAATTGCGTCACCATTCAATGACTTTGACATTGTTAAATTACACCAACATGTCTAATATGCCGAGGCCATACCTGTTTTTCTCATTTTGTCAGCCCCTAATTCTTGCAGGCGGTGAATCATCTCATTGCCGGTGTCAGTATAAGCATCAAGTGGCAAAAGTCATTTTTTTACGTGCACATAACTGACAGGGAGCTGGGGCTGGTGACGGCCCTTCGGGACGGTGTCATCAGCAGCAGCATTTGGCAAGTGCATCGAGTTTGCAGCTCACAACTTCAGAGGATCTCCAGTTTCCAGCCCCAAAGCAGCATCACATGCAAACAATGACACAAACATAAGGTAGTTATGACACTTGAATCTAATAGTTTCCATGCAACGGTTAAGGATCTTATGCCAACAGTAATCTTACATTCTTAAGAAGTTGATCCCCATTACTAGCATTCTCTCAACATGCACAACATCCACGTCAGCATTTTGCCACATAGGCTTTCACGGTCAGTTATTTACATGGCAAGCGTAATCTTCGGCGGCCTCCCACATGCATCAGATAAAAATGTTTATTGATAGCAGCCTGTGCATGCGAGAGTCCATCTCGCTAGGAATGCCCAGTAAACCGTATTTAATACGTGCATGCAGTGAAGCATCAAAATAGGATCGCAATAGTACTCACTCGTGGTGAAATTACTGGAAAGTAAGTCGTCCGTTTCCTTGATTAACGTTTAACATTAATTCGCTAGAATAATGCATGCAGTCGGGTAATCTTTTCTGGCCTGCGCGGGGACGTAGGCGATGGATCCATTTAATGGCAGCGCTGATACCGGATATTATCCGGAGGCGTTATCTTTGACGTTTCGCCTTAGCAGCTTAGCTTATTAATCTGAAAAAAATCTACACCGATCTTCAAAAAAAGCTGATCGATTCTTCTCATCTTCCCCATCTCTACCTCTCTCTCTATACTATGCTGCCGCCGGCCAAGCCTTCACAGTCGCCATCGAAGATCCGCTCACTGCCGCCGGCCAAGCCTTCACAGTCGCCGTCGAAGATCCGCTCACTGCCGCCGGCTCGGAGCCTCATGATCCTTCCCTCTATCTCTACCTCTCTCGGAGCCCCGCGATCGTCGACAAGACGAGATGTACCTGTACGTGCCACTGCTGCTGTCCTCCTCCAACATCACTTGCGCCAGAGGTGGGTGCTCTCTTTTCCTCTCAATGTTCTCAGATCTGAACGTAATTTTTGAGTTAGCTTGGTTTGATGTTCTGATTTGTGTGTGGTCGGAAATTTCATGGTAGGCAGCTCTTTTCCATCTCCAGCGACCTCCTCCGAGGCAATAATCCGGTCAGTCTTATACCCCAAACTGCTATCTAACTCAGCTATTGCAGATACACATGTGTCAAGATGCGACGGATCATTGATGCTTCTCCAGTCTGGTTGTTTTTTATTGGAGGCGCTAGATGGTGAAATTTTCTTCTTCCTTTTGTGTTCTTTAGGGTTCTGGAATGAAGAAACAGATGAAGCTACCATGTTTTGTTCCCAACTACAACTGCATCTCTCTATCTCCCTTCCTCTCACACATTAATTTAGTACGAACTGAGTACTTTTATTGCTCTTCTCTGGTTGTTTTGTAGAATCACTACGTATGGCATATTGGCATATTGGGATTCATTTTCAGGTAATTTGTTCTCTGTGAGTAGTATTCCATTGTGACTTTTATGGGATCATTATATTACATGAGTGATACAATTGTGTGATTGACAATGTTCTTCTTTTCATGCTGCACGGTTCAACTGTTGTCACAACAATCATCTACCTACATAAATGAAAAAATATATATGAAGTGACTCTTATGAACATACTTGCATTGTCTATACTTACTATACATTTTTTTATAGTTAGAATATCAGTATTTGATTGTTATGCTACTAATAACAATCCTAACTTCAATGGTTTTTCCTCGCTTAGAGGATCAGGTATGGGCTGTTCTCATTGTCCTTCAATTTAATTGAAATGGAGTGTACATGTGTCTACTCAGGAACCATGTCATTTCGTATAGCTGGTTAGCTTTCGCTCAATAAGTGGATCAAGGTGGAGAATGCAAGATGATTACTATCCGGGCACATTAACACCGCGAGGCTCGCAAATTAGTATGAATAATATTTGTTTCCTGCTTTGATGCACTTCTAATAGACAAACAAATGATATTATCATGAAATATTATGAGAAAAATCTCATTACAATATATGTTACTTCTCTTAATGTTGGTGATGCATTCTTCTAATTATGCAAATATGGAGATGCTCAGCCATCTATTATTTTGCCTGACTTTTTATACCATTCAAAGGTTGAAGTAGACATGTATTTATGTTATTGTTTTCATAAATTTCACTATTTCCCACTCTATAAATCCTCCTATATACTACTACAAATTCCCGCAGCAACGCGCGGGGTGTCATCTAGTTGTTTATAAGCCCGTGACAATGCACGAACATTATGTTTCTATTGCAGGTGATGTGAAACATGGTTGAAATTGATTAAGTCCAACTACATTCTGACTATATACAATAACAAGGTGAAAAAACTTGACCCTCCCAGATGAACCACCGTTTTGAATTGGAAATAAAACCATTCATCAATGTATCAACGTAGACATACCTGTTTTTCTCACTTTGTCAGCCCCTAATTCGTGCAGGTGGTGATCATCTCATTGCCGGTGTCAGTATAAGCATGAAGTGGCAACAATCATTTATTTTACGTGCACATAACTGACCGAAGTTTGGGGCTGGTGACGGCCCTCGGGTACGGTGTCATCAGCAGCAGCATCTGGCAAGTGCATCGAGTTTGCAGCTCACAACTTCAGAGGATCTCCAGTTTCCAGCCCCGAAACAGCATCACATGCAAAAAGTGACACAAACATAAGGTAGTTATGACACTTGCCAGATAGTTTCCATGCAACGGTTAAGGTTTCTATGCCAACAGGAAATAGTCAATGTTTGTATGCCAGGTGTTCATCAGATGGTTGAAATTGATTGAGTCCACCTACAGTCTGACCATAAACAATAGTAAGGTGAAAAAACTTGATCCTACCAGATGAACCACCGTTTTGAATGGGAAAGAAAAACTTGGCTTGACATTGCAGACGTACCAACTACCAACTATATTGTTCTGGTAGCCACTTGGCCTCATAATCTTAAGACAATGCACACTACCTATTTAGTAATTACAATGCTCTGGTGGTAATTGCTATGTTGAGAACACAATGATTCTATAGACTCATGCCAGCACACCATAAATGATTACCCTATTGTCATTGCCACTACAACAGTTAAATGATATAGAATATCTATAATCCCTATGTTTTAGATTGAGGACGGCTACTATATTGTCAATGCACGAGCAGTCAAATGAATCCTCACCCTTACTTCACAGCAGGCAGAGGTCATTAATTGTAAGTTGTGTGTAATTGCATAGGTCCTTATGGGTAATTCAAGAAGCAAGGCGGTTGATCAGCAACCAGAAGAGGTCGTTACTACGGGTATGCTGCATTTCTATGTTATTCGCAAGCTTTTATTATCATCTTTTGCAGGCCTTAAAAGCTTGATAACTGTTGAAGTTAATTATACGGGCATGCTTCTAGCTATCATAATGTGCTACAGATGAGTTCTGTGAATTTCTGATATTCACAAAACTACATCTGTGCTTTTCAGGCCTTACAAGCTCTACAATAGTTGCGATAACAATGCAAGCATCTTACCCATAATTCAAAATGGTGGGGATATTGCTTGTGTGAATATTGTTGGTAATGTTGCCATGTAGATACGACGTTTATATCATTGTCCTTATATTCATGATGGTTATTACTCTATAGATTTAACATTGTCGTTTCCGGATGGAGAGCATAATGAGGCTTTATTCACAGATCCGAACATAAAGAATTTGGATTTTAGTATAAATGAAGGTGGTACTCGCTCAGCCGCATTACAAATACCTTAATATATTTGATTTTGCTTTTTTTATTGGGTACAACTCTACAGGTGGCACAAGTTCGCAACGGATTGAAGACCATCGTGATGATTTGTTGTTGGGTTCCAAATATCCAAGTCTTGATTGGCGCACGAATGTAGCTGGCAAAAATACTATTGGTACCAACTCATACTTATTTAAATTTCCAATAGTGCACTTAATAAAGGTCAGTTTCATTTACAACATGTATCAATTTTGTCATATTCGTAACCTATAGGCGGTGAACCTCCAGACGAAGATAACGATGGTGCGACAAAGCTAACTGGTATTCCCCACGGATGCTTATCTAACATCGATTATGATCTGATATATAGGTGGTGCGACAAAACATTATGGTCTTTGTGTTTAATGATTTTGACATGTTGCAGACGACATCAGATCCATCGATCTAAGTCATATATCAAAGGAACCTGACCAAACACAAAGTCGTGCAGCTAAGCATATGAAAAAAATCCAAGACATTGTGTTAGATATAGAGGTTCAACAGCCCTGCTTGTCGAAATCTGGTAATTTGTTTACCTGCATGTTGATGAATAATATTTGCGACATTTAACTTGTGGAACTGTTTTCTTATATTTTGTGCCAATGTCATCTCCACGAATTCTAGACAAAATTTTGCCACATGCAGTGGCTGTTGATATTCACTAACTACCATATGTTGAATTCATTTTGTAGACCATAGGGAACTTAATAACGCGTGGAGGCGGGAATCTTATCGCATTAGCAAGACACATGTTTTGAAAAAACAACAAGTCGATGGACACACGGTTGAACGTCGTGCCCTAGGTGATATCACGAATGTTTGTCAACCTAGACTTGTGATCTCGGGTACATGATTTACTCATTGTTTATCACTTTTCATGCGTGGCGTCCCCTTGGTATAATACTAACCTATCATTTTCAATCAGATGACCTGAATGTCACCAAAGATAATGCCGCAACAACGAAAGAAGATCATAAAAGAGCTCATACAAACATCCTTAGGAGAGCTTCTTGTCGTAGGAAAAAAGAGCGTGCTCTCGAAGAAGATAAATTCCGCGCCATTATTATATCTGGTAAGAATCAAATGTTCTAACCATTATCAATATTATCTTCAAGTCATTTCTTAACTATTAATTTTTGTGTATATTTTATTAACCATGTTTAACCAGACAACTCAACTAGCTCCGCCTATACAACATTAGCGCATTCTGATTCAGCATTTAATGGTGCATCTATGGAGACATCTTGGCTGGTTAATGACAATGATCAAAATGGTAATCGACTTGTGAATAATGTTGTCATCAATGTGGTCAGATTACGTTTTACTCACTACATGTAAACTTGGTATGTCATAATATAATACTGACCTATCATTTTGAGTCAGATGACCAGAATGTCACCAAAGATAATGCCGCAATGACGGAAGAGGATCACAAAAGAGCTCATAGAAACGCCCTTAGGAGAGCTTCTTATCGTAGGAAAAAAGAGTGTGGTCTCGAAGAAGATAGACTCCGCGCCGTTAATTTATCTGGTAAGAATCAACTGTTCTAACCATTACCATTGTTATCTTCAATTCATTTCTTAGCAATTATATTTTGTCTATATTTTATTAACCATGTTTAACCAGACAACCCAACTAGCTCCGCCTATACAACATTAGCGCATTCTGATTCAGCATTTACTGCTACATCTACTGAGACATCTGGTCTGGTTAATGACAATGATCAAAATGGTAATCGACTTGTGAATAATATTGTCATCAAAGTGGTCAGGTCATTTTTTTCTCACTACAATTAAACTATGTCCTCAATGACACCAGACGCTGACGAGAGTATACTTGAAGAAACGTGTCATATAACCGAGGAAGATCGCAAGAGAGATCATATAAATTCACTTAGGAGAGCAGCTTATCGGAGGAAAAAGGATAAGTTAATGGCAGATGAAAATCTACGACGACTAACTAATTCAGGTAAATATGGTTGTTATTCATTTATATAGCATACCTTCTCATACCAACATTTGCTTTACTTTCACCTTGACTGACAAATAAGCATTGCCGTAGACACGACTTAATTTAATTGATGCAAATAGTCATATGCTTGATCTTAATGCAAATTAATTATTTTTGAGTACGAGAAGAATGTTCTGATATTCATTACTCACTAAAACATTATTTTCACATGACAACATTACCCCCTCGCTAATGATGCTTGCACACCTTCTTTTAAAAAGCCACCGCCGATAGGCCTAACTATACAGACTCATTCCATGATGATGCAACATTATTGTCTCCACCATTAGACGCCTCCGGTGTTACCCATGACACCGACCGAGCTAAAAGTATACAGAGAAACTCTCGTAGCCGAGCATGTTATCAGAAGAAAAATATGGAACTAACAGTTGATGATAGAGATGTTTTGAATGAAAAGTTACGAGGGTCACGCGTGCAGCGCCGCAAAAGCATGTCCGAGATTCAGAAGGGGCAGTCAAGTGCTCAAAGGAAGGCCTCTTATGCTAAAAGGAAAAACACCCCATGCAAAGAATCTCTCGCACTCCCACGTCCAGACATTACCATTTCAACTTCTGATAGTCTCGTAGTCCCCCTCTCTCGGGCTGCCGACGATGATTCATCGGATGGCGACCCTCCCCCTGTCATGCCGAATTACGGTGTTTGCACCAATGGTATGTAAGATATTTTCTTTGGTTCTGTTGCAACTTCTCATCAACCTTGTTCTGACATAATGCGGTCTTTGTCACATTCTCAACAACTATACCGCAGACGACATCGATGTGTTCCCAGAGCCCATCATGGGCGATGAGCCGACACCAGCCAAATTGATGGATGAAGAGTACTACATGTATCGCGACCAAGGTATGGTCAAAGCAGATTTTGGAAGGCTAGGATCTTCATTGTAGCTGTAGTACTATGTGAGTATTATTTTCATGATGATGTTTCAATAAATGCCTGTAGGATCCGATAATGACACATTCGAGGATGAAGATGAAGCTAGCATTTCGTCTTTTATACCTAGCGAGGTTGATCCATTTGACTGTCTGTACACAAACATACCAGACAACACCCACGTCCTGAAGATCGACGCAAACTGCAAACACTGCAAAGCCAGAAAGTTTGTTTCTGAGACTGACGGATTTTGCTGTCGCAATGGACAAATCGAGCTTAAACAACCAGAACCAATCCCAGAGCTTATGAGGCTATGGTCCAGCATGGATGCAGATTCCAGACATTTTCGCGAGAACATACGGTTTTTCAATGGGCATTTCGCCTTCACAACCCTGGGCGTCAGCCTTGATGAGAACTACACAAACATGAAGTCTGGGGTGTACACATTCCGGGTACACGGAACGATCTATCACAATGTGCATTCGTTCGGGCCTAGCTCACGTCCAGAACATCTGCAGTTGTACTTCTATGATGACGACCCAACCATAACCCATCGTAAGGCGGCCACAAAGCAATTAGACCAAGATGTCGTGAAGAATATAGTAGACATACTTAAAGAAAACCCATACTCCCAGCAATTTAGGAGTTTGGGTGCACACAAGGACAACCTTTATGATTATAGGATAGACCTAAACACCGATAAGAGGCTTGACCAAAGAACATATAATAGACCATTGTCATCTGAGGTTGCTGCAATTTGGGTTGAGGGCAGCGAGCTGGCAAAAAGGTTTGACCGGAGGATAACACTTTATGGTAACAACAATGAAAGGCATAGTATATGCGTGTCATCCGGAGCATATGACCCGTTGTCTTATCCCCTATTTTATCCAAGGTGCGAACTAGGTTGGCATCCGAAACTACCTAAACGTAATGTTCCTTGGGAGGCTGTACTACATCCTCAACTTGTCGATGATGATGATGAGGATGCAGGTATGACATATGTGTCCCTTTTTTATTCAATACATAAATTATTTTTCACATACGTCATGCCTTTGATGCTATACCATCGTGTGCAGAGGGAAATAGTAGGTTGTGCGTCTCTGTCAGAGAATACTACTGTTATATGCTGCAGACACGGCCTGCAATCTTCAATCCCATACTCTGTGGAGCACGACTGTTGCAGCAATGGGCTGTCGACATGTACATTATGATTGAAAGCTGTCGGTTGAGGTGGTACAGGAAGAACCAGACGCAGATTCGTGCCGACTTGTATAAAGGAGTGGTTGATGCCATCACTTTGGGGGAGATGCGAGCAAGCGCTGTTGGGGTTAGAATAGTGCTCCCTGGAACATACCCTGGTGGCGACCGCGACATGAAGATGAGACATATGGATGCCATGGCAATTGTCCATACATACGGGAAGCCAGACATCTTCCTCACCATGACTTGCAATCCTAAATGGGAAGAGATAACAAATGAGTTGCTGCCTGGTCAGACGGCGCAAGACCGACCTGATATTGTGGCTCGTGTGTTCTATGGCAAACTAGAGCACATGAAATACATGTTGTTCAAGAAGCATATCCTGGGAGTTGTAGTCGCTTACGTATACATAGTCGAGTTCCAAAAAAGGGGCCTCCCCCACGCACATTTTTTGTTGATCATGGACTCAACATATAAGCTTATCGTCCCGGAGCAGTATGACCGTCTCATTTCCGCGGAGCTCCCAGACAAGCATAAGTATCCGGATTTGTATGCAATGGTGGTAAAACATATGATGCACGGACCCTGCGGTGCTCTCAACCCAAAGAATGTTTGCATGCAAGAAAACGGCTGCAAGTGCAGATATCCACGGCCGTTCAATGAGAACACATCACAGGGGAAGGACTCATACCCAGTTTATCGACGGAGAGACGATGGAAGACGTGCTAAAGTCCGAGGGAAGATGCTGGACAACAGATGGGTTGTGCCTTATAACCCATACCTACTGCGGATGTTCAATTGCCACATCAACGTTGAGGTCTGCTCTAGCATAAAGGCCGTGAAATATCTTTACAAGTACATTTACATGGGCCATGATAAGGCTTCTTTCAGCATCGATCAGCCCGACGCCGATGGTAACATTGATGAGATCAAGAGATACGTTGATGCAAGGTGGGTCACCCCTCTGGAGGCTATGTGGAGGATATTTGGATTCCCACTTTGCGCCAATTACCTGTCTGTCTTGCAGTTGCCTCTTCATCTCCCAAATATGCACAGGGTTGCATTCAATGCGCATGCTGATTTGAAGAATGTTGTCGCATCCGAAAATGCTTCAAAATCCATGTTAACTGAGTATTTGAAAGCTAACTAGGAACACCCTTGGGCTAGACATATATTGTACAAGAATTTTCCCGGAAGCTTTACGTGGCAGAAGAAAAAGAAGTATTGGAAGCCGCGTGTTGAGCGTTTTCAAATTGGCCGCATTGTGTCTGCCAATCCTGCCGAGGGGGAGCGATACTACCTGCGTGTGTTGCTTAACCATGTTACTGGCAAAACATCCTTCAATGACTTGCTCACCGTGGACGGCGTGCTATGTGGGAGCTTTCGAGAGGCTGCTGAAAGGTTGGGACTCATCGAGGCAGACAACACGCTCGACGACTGTCTTAATGAGGCTGAGCATTGGGTGATGCCATGTTCACTTAGGAGGCTTTTCTCAACCATCTTGGTGCACTGCGAGCCAGGCGACGTGCGTGGTCTATGGGATCGGCACTTCGAGCCTATGTCAGATGACTATCGTCGATCACGCACGTCCCCTGACGAGGTTGAACAGATGGTGTTGCTTGACATTAGGGGTATGTTGCAGTCCATGGGTAAAGACATTGTTGATTTTGCTCTTCCAATCATAGATGATGCGTTTGACCCAACAGAAGGCGAGGCAAGAGAGGTTATCGAGGAATCAACCGTTGAGTTTGACGTGGATGACACAAAATTTGCATCATCACTGAACATGGAGCAGAGGGCCGCATACGATGAGATACTAGGGGCTGTTGAACGCGGTGATGGGGGTGTATTCTTTGTTGATGGCCCTGGAGGTACAGGGAAGACCTTCCTATATAGGGCGATGGTTGCCACTGTGAGGAGCCAGGGCAAGATTGGTATCGCTACCGCGACGTCCGGCGTCGCCACTTCTATCATGCCTGGCGGCAGGACTGCCCACTCGAGGTTCAAGATCCCATTGAGTTGCGATGATGGAGCCTCATGCAGCTTCACCAAGGAGAGTGGGACCGCCAAGCTGCTACAGATGGCCTCATTGATAATATGGGATGAGGCCAGCATGACGAAGCGACAAGGAGTTGAGGCATTGGATAATAGCATGCGCGACATCATGGGAGTACGCGACCGACCCTTTGGAGGAAAGACTGTTGTTTTTGGTGGCGACTTTAGGCAGGTTCTTCCGGTCGTCTGAAGGGGGTCGCGGGGCCAGATAATTGATGCAACCCTCTGAATTTCTCATCTATGGAAGGGTATGCGACAGCTTCGGCTCATCACCAACATGAGGGCTCATAATGACACGTGGTTTGCTGATTACTTGCTAAGGGTCGGCAATGGCACTGAGGATGTCGACGATCAAGGCAACATAGTACTCCCTGAAGATATTTGTCTGCCGTCTACTGGAGAGGTTGACGACCTGGAGAAGCTTATTGACCACGTATTTCCGAGTCTAGACGACAACATGGCTGATTCGAAATACATGACATCTCAAGAAATCCTTTCCACAACCAATGACAATGTAGACAAGATAAACATCCGCATGATAGAGCATTTTCATGGAGATGAAGTAATCTACCATAGCTTTGACAGTGCGGAGGATGACCCATATGGCTACTATGCTCAGGAGTTTCTGAATGGATTGACTCCTAATGGTCTTCCTCCGCATGCTCTCAAACTAAAGCTGAACTGCCCTGTCATACTTCTAAGGAACATTGATCCAGCTAATGGACTGTGTAATGGCACTAGGCTTGTTGTTAGAGGTTTTGGGAAGAACACCATTGATGCAAAAATCGTGATTGGACAACACGGTGGCAGGAGGGTCTTCCTTCCTCGAATACCTCTCTGCCCATCTGAAAATGACATGTTTCCATTCAAGTTTAAGAGGAAGCAATTTCCTATAAGGCTTAGCTTTGCTATGACCATTAACAAGGCTCAAGGGCAGACCATCCCGATTGTTGGTGTCTACCTACCCAATCCCGTGTTCTCACATGGTCAGCTCTATGTTGCTTTGTCTCGAGCCACCGCGAAGAGAAACTTAAAGATACTCATTCAGAAGGAGAAGCCGAAGGAGAAGACCAAAAAGCAAAAGTACAATCCAAAGAAGACTGACCTCGATGAAGAACATCGTCTACAAGGAAGTCCTTACAGGCTGAAGACTGACTACCATCGCAAGGCAGTTTTTGTAATGACATGTTGATTACTCTTGCGATTGTCAAGACATGTTGTATTTCATTTTTGTACAACTATCTTTTTATCTGTTTTTTGGATAGCTGGATGTCTACTCGATCAACTTGAGCTACGCACTGCAGTTCAATAATCAGCCATCGTAATGGCACCATCATCGCTGTTATGGTTTTTCTACTATAGTTGTTTTTATAGCAAAATGCGCATGCTGATAGCAGCGTCTTTTTTGTGTGTAATCTGTGATCCAGATTTAATTATTGGCCTGCTAAATACCCTGGACAATCAATGAACTTTTTGAAATTAGCCAAGTTATCATACCCGTTCTTATTTATTTTGGTAATTTGATATTATAGTTTACTGTAGACTTATTGGCGTCCTTATTATATATCTATTCTTCTATTATGTTAGAACTAAAAGATTCAGATTTTTTCGAATTAGAAGTACAACACACGCATCAGATCAGTTTGTGCAACTTTTGAAATAGTATTTTGCATACGTACTTTTAATAAATAATAAAATGCGTGTAATGCGTACAGGCTAAATAATATATATATAGAGCTCATTATATATAGAGATCCAAGTCCATTCTAAATAATGTAACCATAGCAACATGAATTTATAAAGGAAATTACTATAGATATATAACTCCTAAAATTTAAGCTTGGATGACTTTTGATATATTCAGCCACGGAGATTTTTTTAGGTTGCTAATCCTTATTGACCTGGCCGTTTGTGACAGTGTTGTCATGTGGTAGTTCCCGTAGTGCCCAGAGGTGTGTCTGTAACATAATACTGCATCTAACATTGAAGTGCAATTGGCTAAAAAATTTATTCATGTGGACCGGCAGTTACTTTTTACATCCTACCCGGATAAAAAAACTCGTATAACCATATCTGTACTTCTGTGAAAATGGTAGCTGAACATTTTTTCTACTGCATTTCTATTACTAATGAGATGTGTTTCATGTTTTTTTTCTGTTCATAAACTACATTTGTAGATGCCTGTTAGGATGCCCGTGCGTTGCAACGGGGCCATCTCAACCTATCATCATGTGATGACTTGACATTTCAACCCATCTTTACAATTTGAACAGACGGTTTCATCAATAGTATTTGAAGAATTTGGTGTGAAACTTGGAGCAGAAGTTGGATATACAAAAGTATTTGAGGATGAAACAAACTCCGTATGATATAAGTTTTGATTAGAGATTAACATTTTTTCCTACCACTTAGCATGCAGGTTATTTTTTAATGGCATGTTTAAAACATAACCTCAAACAAAAATTAAAAAGTACTCAATTTTACAAAATGCAGAGTTATTAATATATATCCGAAATATAAGATGTCAATATACAGATGTAATATCCGGAAACAAATATTATATTATCAGCATACTTAGTACTGATTACGGCATGTGATCATATCCGGTGTTTACATAATGGCATGTTTGGTGTTTTTCATTAAAATATACTACTAGGTTGATCACGCCGAATCACAACTTTGATCCCATTGAATAATTTGTGATTGTGATCAACTGAGTTGATTCATTTTCCGATTTTGTAATTATTGTTTCCTCTTAAACATCTATAAAATGCTACACCCTTCTACCAGCCATACCCAAACCAGACCGCTCTAACACCCTTGCCACTACAACTTAATTTGACATGTCGTCTTCCAACAGCATCGATGGAGCTGATGATAATCATGAAGAAGAAGAAGAAACGAGGGAGCGGCACCATGATGATCTTGGTCAGCTGGAACAAGATGAGGAAGAACCGAGCCGAGATGGGAATGTTGGGGAGGGCTCTGCACCGAGATGTAAGAAACTAAAGATGCATGAACGTAAACTTCCTGTACAATTCCCATCCATGCTTTCGTCGAACCATTTTGATAACCTAATCCGACGTCGTGAGGTGCATCACATCCCTCGTGCACATGTCCCCTCAGGTTGGGATATCCAGCGTGACACGGGGTCAAGTGCATCGAGGAAAGACGTTTGGCAGGCCAACAACTATGAGATGCTGCAGGCACAAAAGCATACCATCATGTTGGTGCAGGTTTTGATTGAACACATAAATCATTTGACGAAGGTGGTCGAGAAGCATATTCAAGAATGTGACAAGAAGCCACCACCAGCTGATAATGACGAAGCATAAGGAGAACTACAATAATGTTGAGATGATATATTGTATTTTTTTTCATCCAGTGTAACCGTTTGGACTTGAACAATAATAAAGTTTGATTTTTCAGTTAACGTGGATGTTACCATGCTACCTGTGTAATAAATATGCTCAATGACAATCTGATATTCCCTTATATAGATTATTTATTTCCCTGATTACGCTCTAATTTGTTAAACTAATTCTAGTGTCACCAAAAAAACAGCTTAATATGACAATATAATTTGTCACCCTAATTCTTAGCCGAAAGTCCTCATTGCAGGCATGCACAGGATCTCGGTCATATCTCTATGTGCACCTTCTGCATCCTAGGGTCTCTCGCTGCCGTCCAGCTATCTCCTGGTGACGCCACGCCGTTGATCTCCTCCGCCAATCCATCCTATACTAATCCGTGTTACAGGTTCGTGCATGTGGCCTCCAATGTTTTACTCAAATCGAGCAGAACATAGTGGCTTTTGTGCCTCTAGGTTTTCAGGCAGAGGCAGCCACGCCGGCTAGGGATTGTCAATTTGTGCTGCTCCGTATGGCAGAGAGAGCGCGTGTTTGTGAGAAAGGCTTAAGGGCCAGAGCAGCTCTATCCATATGTGTAATTTTGATGCCGACGAGCAGCAGCAACCAGGCCTCACGCGTTGAGAGAGATATAGAGATTAGTTATAATTTTTACGTTCAGAATGATCCCGTTGTTCTGTTGCTTGTGCTATAATGCATACTCAGAGAGCATTTGCCTAATAACGTTGATGGTAATGCATTCGCATAAATGGGCGTGTTCTACTATTGTTTGAGTGTTGTATGTATGTGTGTCATTAAGACACTCGTAAAATTATGTGTTAGGCATGATATATGTGAAAACACAAAAATTGTCTATTGTCCCATAGCTACGCACGGGCATTTACCTATATCATAATTTTATATATCATCAAGGTAATGGAAAATTCAAATATAATATAATTAATGTGAATATCAGAAAGTTTAATAAATATCCATAAAAAAGAAAGAATGTTTTTCAAAGGCAAGTGATAATCAGATGCGTTTTCATAGGCAAGTGATCATAATGAATATCAAAATGAAGATCATTTAACGATTTTGGTATGTACGTTTCCTTGATTAATAATCAATATTTAACAGGTTGCCGAATATTACATATCTGAATATAGATATGTCACCTCTAGCTTGGCGACCAAATCATTTATTGTCGGCTTGTTTTCATCTTGTATATTAGTTAAAACCAGATGCACAGTTTGTATGAATTACATAATCTTTTATTTTCATCGTGTACAAACCAGATGTAGCAGGCACTAACACAATCACCTGATTATATTACTATTAGATTAGCATTCATTTATATAGTTTTTAAGCTGATAGATTGATGGTCTGGCTGTAATCTCGTTTGGGTTGTTTTTGGTAAGCATTGGGTACTGCATGTTTTCAATAACATTTTCATCCCATATGCAATAGATCTTTTTGCAAGAAGTAAACAAATAAGCAGAACATTAATAATATGCATTCATTTGGCATGATTTGTATTGGGCCACTAGAATGTTATGCTCGTTGGCTGCTAAATTTTATGCTCCTTGGCATGAATTGTTTTTTATACGCACAGGAACATGAATTTTCATCGCGTCCAAATGGAACACATATATCATGATTGCTGGATTATTCAAGCTAGGGTCATGTGGAAGGCTCACATCAAAGAGAATGGCATGGGAAACTTGTACTTTCAGTGCATACTACTCGATCGGCATGGAAGAATACTTTTTAGCCCACATTTTTTAAATATAATTTTGATATACATGTTTTTTTGCTCAATGTTGTTATGTTTCATGTAAATATATCAGGGAACAAAGATGGTAGCGATTGCATACAACAACCAGGCAATCCGTTTCAACAGCGTGCTAGAAACCGGTAGGACCTATGATTTCAATCCCGTCGGGTTCAACCCCACAGAAATGCCAGATGGACATTTCTGTTACCTATCCATGGACTTTGTGATGACGCTAAGTTCTACGACCGAGGTTACGATGTCGGTGCAGCAGATAATGTCGATAATTTGCCCACCGTGCTTCCCACAATTTGGAGAAATCTTTGAGCTACGAGACAAAACCATAACGGGTGCACTATTTAGTTAGTTGTTTCTGCATATTACTCCGTACAACTCAGAGTCTCATTGTGATTTCATATTTGCAGATGTGGTTGCTATCCTTGCCTATGTTGGTCAGATAGAATTTAAGTGGGACACGATATATATGGGCCGCGTCCCTTCCCTCAAGATTGGCCTCATGAACTTTCAGTAAGCACCAATTATAATATGAGATAACCATATGCTTTTTTTGTAATTCTATTGTTGCAATGATAGAAACATTTGTATTTGTTTGTAGACGGCAGATTATTTTCTTACGTGTACGTGAAGAGCACGTTGGGCCTCAGTTCTGGCGTTTGCAATGCACTAACAATCTGTTCGAGAAGTTTGCTGTAACTTACGTACAGGTAAATCAGAGGCAGTGTTGCTTGCAAACTATGAGGGAGAGCACATTCTTCTTCACTCCCAATATTAATGATGATCATCATTATCTACAAGGTAGGGGCTGCGTTATGTTTTAAATTTGTTTTCAATATATTTTTTCTGTAATATAATTTCACTACTATATAACAATGATTGTTATTGTAGATATCCATGAAGCCAGCCTGACTACACTTGATGAAACACGTGTGTACATCAATCGTGTTGTTCAAGGAAGGAACAATGGACATCAGAAGTATCACAGAATAAATTAGAGCATCCTCGTGAGATCCCAACACAGGCATTATCCTTGGATAAGAATGCGCATGCTTGCCCCCATCCGCCTGAGTTCTCTGGTCCATGTTCTCCCTCTCTTATCCCCCCTCCATTTATGCTTTATCGATCCTAACATGATGGTGCGCGCATGGCGCGCATCTAAGGATTAAGTTCCAATTGGAATATAAAGCAAACAATATTTGCTTCATTTTTTCCTTTACGACTTCTATTTTTCTCAAGGCTATGAGCATTACAAACTCTTACTTGATCTTTAAAGATTTGCACGAATAAAAGGCCAACATGAGGTGTTTCATGCACTATTATATTATGACAATACTCACTACTGTTGTATTTTAGTGATCAAGAAAACTATAGACATGTTTTGCGGGAATATTCAGATCCAAAAGGCGTCCTATGTGTCTTAGTTATTCCACATTGATATGAGGCACTCAAACATAAAAATAAATATTAAAGCTACCCACGCCAATTACATGTGATTTAGATGCACAATACTACTTAAAGCACATGTAGACGTGCAACAGCAAAAACGTATTTTATAACTCAAATTTTTCTCTCCATCGAGATATACCCGTGCGTTAAGAATATCGAACAATACATGTAAAAGAAGTGGGCTGTAGTTTCATAATTCAATTAACGGTAAAGTTATAGATTTTTCCACATGGGATAGGTTATATTATGTTATATAGGTGTTGAACCACTGAAAAAATATATATACCCCGTTGCAACGTACAGGCGCCTATGGATTATATCTTCATGTCTATAGTTTTTGTTATGGCAACTTATAATTATGGAAGGATATGGGCCACCTCCCGACTACATGACAACGATTCATTAAAGTCATTTCCTTCCAATACGATGTAGTATCCTACCATACGTTCACTGGGTTTCCTAGTTTGGCCATTAATTTTCCCTTAGACTGTTTTGCTTATAAGAAAAGTTAAATCCTCCTGCTTCCGATCTGGAAAGGGGGACGTCTATAATATAATTATATTCGGCGTTTATATATTTGCCTATTGTAGTATGGGATAAAAATATAACCTTGTGAGATTTTTAGGAAGGTTTTGTAATGGATACATGCGCGGATGGAATGATATGGGCACCTTCCAGTCCATACAACATGCTAATGCCTCACCGACCGGGCGGAAGGACAATTCCCCACCGACTATCATATATATGGCCCGTCTGTGAGTCCACCATTGTCTAATGCCCCCTCGCTCGCTCATCCTGGTGCTAAGACGACTTTCTGCTCGCGGTAATGGCTGCTATGCCCATTTTTTATGGAGTGGACGACGCAGTCGAGTACATCTACGACTACGTCATGGTGTCCTCAGACGAGGAGGAATTAGAGTTTGTTCTGGCAGCCCTAAACTTCATCTATACTTTAATTGCAATTGTTAGCTGCAGATCATTGCCATTATAGTTTGTATTATTGTCTTATTATTTTAAACCCAAGTAAAAACCCGTTCTTTCACCTAATCCAGGGCGATTAGTTGGCCACGTTCATATTTTATTGCATGCATTTACTGGTTAGGATCATGCTATCATTTGTAAATAAGGTTTTATGATCTAACGTAGAGGTTGCAAAAAAAATGGCCATGTTCTAATATTATCCTTTTACATTACCCCATGATAGTACCATCCACACCACGTTAGCTTAAACTACCATGTGCCATCTACAGATTTGTAAGCCACGGTAGTATATTGCAACGGGTCCTGGTGTATGATACATGTGCCATCTACAGATTTGTTCATAACTGTCATAATAGATTTGTTTATCTCAATGAATAGTACTTCTCTCCTGTTTTTGACACTACAATTCCATTTAGAAGATACATACATTCCAGACCAGTCCAAAGTTTGGAAAAAATGTACTACTGCTTGCCCACTAATTGAAGTATTACATTATTTTGGTAGCCTTATTTTTCTAACAGCTTTGCTATGATGCTGTTTTGTTTGCAGCACAATATGGATAAGGAGATCTCGTCCATTCGTGATCGAATTAAGCCTACGGACTATCCAAGACACCATGCGAGTTGATACATGGGTCAATCCGAACTGCTTCGATCTTGCAGTGCGTAAGCTTACTAGCGACGCGATACAGAGGAATGCAGGAACAGACTTTGTTGGCTCCACGCATATGTTTGATTTGCGATTCCATCGCCTAGCACGGGTGCTGATTCAGACTGGCTTAGGCCAAGCTGAACGCACCAATTTGTTGATTAACAATGTCATTGTACGGCCTTTGCCGAAATACGACGTGCTCATGACCCCGTCCATTGTAAGGATTTTCATTCTTAACAATTGGTTTGTATACAATTTGTTCACCATTAACTTTGTATACCTATCGCAGTATCAATTGCCGTTGTATTTGGTGGATTCCTCCTACGGCCTCGTTGCAGTTAATATTGAAAGTAGGAGGACTCTCCTGACTGATCATTCCAATGAGTCATTCTTAGGCTTAGAGGACTTTCATGACAAGGAACTTAAGAAGGAAGCACGTATAGTTTTGCAAGAATTTGGTAGTGTTGTTGCAACAGGGGAGGCCTGGTTTGAAGCCCCATCTCGTTGATTGGCCACAAGATCATACATTTATTACAGCCCCGCGGTAATTGTTTAAATTGGTCGTGCATATTATAGGCACACAGCTATAGGTTCTAATATATGTAGACTTTTGTTCACAGCCTAGATTCTGGATTGAAAGTCCTACATGAGATGGCTCACCAAGATGATACTCGCGGGCATAACATGTCCATGACTTCGGTACGTGCATATATAACAAGTTTATGTCTTCCATAACGTTGTTAATTATAAATTTATGTTCTTCCTATCACGTATGCCTGTTGTGCAATTAATTTTTCAACAAGTTATTAATTTTTTGTTTATGTTTTCTAGGATTCAATACAGCTCAGAAAGCAATTGTTGGTCCAGATGCTGATGATCAAAGGCAACGAATCAGGTGGAAACATCCCAGCTGAAATTACAGCGTCCTTGAGGTTTTTGGATGAATGACTGTGTATTGATGCATAGTCAAATGTCGCAAATATAATAAGCTAATAGAACTTTGGTAGGGATCAAATAGAGATTTATCCTTTTGGCAATATGAATAATGTATTGGATGCCATATATATGCAGGGAATAAAGGATTTTATGGATCCCTCTAGCTTCCTATTCGCTTCAACGTTGTCTGCTCGTTTTGGTTCTATCTATTAATTTTCACTTCTATGTATGTTTTGTACTATAATACCCGTGCGGTCAGGAGCAGGTTTGTTGCTCCAGGTGAATAGGATGCATTTTGTAATGGACCATGGCAGGTTCAGCCGGCAAGTGAGGTTTACAGCCATGCCTCACATCATATACTAACTCGTATCGTGTAACTCCCTTCATACACGCACTGCTACACGATACGAGGTTTATTTTGACGGCCATCCTCACATGCAATCTATGGAATAGCCAAATTAAAAACATGCTGGATATAATGCACGTACCTTCAATTGCCTTTGATCTTCAAGTTCGCACATGGTCCACATATCTCTGTCATGCTCATGATGTACATATCTCTGTCATGCTCATGATGTCTCTGATAACCAGCTGATTATATTGTATGTGTTCCTGATTAGAGTAACCAACATAAGCCCCCATCAAAGTGTATTCTTAGTTATTACTATATAAAGTACAAGAAGGTGCCAGCATTTTTCCACAAACCTTATACGTTACCAACATTTTCAAATTTGAGGGGGGGGGGGGGGGGGGGTAGGAAGAAAACATTTGTGTTGTACGGATGAACATTCTTTAAACATAATAGCCACATATACATACCTATGACGTTAAATAACAATAAAATAAAGGAGGCACTAATGACTGCTTCAGAGGACGGAAAAATAGGCATATGCATCTCAATATGTATTACACATTAAATGCAATAAATAGTTGTAAGCTGATCTCAATAGGTTTATTTTTAATTATTTCCCTAATTCATGTTTATTTTTTGATGTCCTCTTTCCTGTTTGAACAATGAAATGTAAGAAAATATTATAGCTGTTACCAATTTGAATGAAGTGTTCACGCATTTGAAGAAAACACCGTTCAACATAAATTTCAGAATTTTTCATGTATTAGTAAATTTTAGAAGTATTTAATATAAATGTACGTCATGCACTCTAAATATAGTAAGAAAAATATAAAACCAATCTACATGCATTACAATAAATAATGTGTAATAATATTCTAACAAATATATAAACACGCTTGCCATGTCTTAACATATTTTTTCTTATTATTTGGCTTTCAACATTGGGAGTTGCCGTGATATTTGGAAGGCACTTAAGTCTATATGATGCAACTGCCAAACAGTATCTGATCGTGCCATATAACCGACGAGGAGCTCCTGTTTAAACACCCACCCCAGGTTTCACCAATTTTCGATCACTCACTACTCTCATCAATGGTGGCTGTGCACGAGCCAGTGGATGTTCAGCTCGCACCACATGAGGCTTTGCCTGCCCCTCAGGAGGCTGCGGGCAACGTGAATGCCCTAGAAGATGCCGTTGAATACATTTTTCAATTTATCACTATTGTCCAGGATGATGAGGCACTACAGTAAGATATGTTGCTCTTCATATTACTCTCGTACGCAGCAGGCTAGATATAAGTTGGGCAACACAGCAGGCTAGACATAATTTACCATGGTAGTACACTATATTATGTTTGGTTGTGTATGTGTTATATATTTTAGTGTATAAATTTTTTGAACTGTTACACCGTTGTTTATTTTATTTCCTTTTCTGTTGCATTTACAAAATAAGTGCCTGAAATAATTGAATCGGGAAAATACTATCTGATACTGGGAGAAAGATCAGATCCGTCCACAAGTAAAAATATTTTATACATGGAAATGAATAACTGATTTAATTAAACGGCGTTGATCATTTGGAAGGCAATATCAACTCTCCAATATAAACTCCGTCTACCTACTATTTATGAGCCCACCCAAGTTCACATATATCCCATCAGCAAATTACAATCGAGAACTAATTTTCTATCCCATGGCGGAGATCATTGGGAACACTGCGCACGCACCCCAAGAGGGTGCGCCTGCGGCCCAGGAGGATGTTCCCGGGCCCCATGAGGATGTGCCTGCGCCCATGGTTCTTTTGCCCCCACCAATGCATGCCGTGGAAGATGCACTCGAATACACATTTGACTTTATCATGGGCATTCGAGACCAAGGTACATTAAAGTAAGTTGTCTTATTATAAATTGTTTTGCTATATACAAATCATGTTGTAACACTCTTTTACACAGCAAGGAAAGATAGCCAATATAAACATGATTTCGGTTTATAGGTTAGTATAGACAATGTTAAACTAGAAGATGACCATTGAGGTCTTTTCCTAAATGTTGTTGGGCATTTTTTTTCTAGCTCAATATGGATAAGAAGCTCCCGGCCGTACCAGATCGACATCAGCCTCCGAATGATCCAGGACACCCTTTTTTTAATACAAAATTTCATCCTGAATGCTTCAACCTTGTTGTACGTAAGCTTGCGAGCGGTGAAGTAGAGAGTACCGCAGGCACCAACTGGGTTGGGAGCAAACATTATTTCGACTTGCAGTTTCATGCTTAGTCACAGGCCCTGAGGTACTTCTGGATGACTCAAGGAGAGCGCATTAGGACGCTTATTAACTATGTTGTGCTCCAGCCTGTTTCTAAATATGATGTGTTCAACTCACTAATTGTAAGAGATGCTCATTCTTTAAGTTAGTTTTACTTATTATAATACCAATTGACATGTGTCGACCTGCCACAGTATCTACTACCGTTGAAACTTTCGGATTCGTCGTACGGATTACTTGTAGTCAACCGGATGAGGAGGAGGGTTGTCGTGATGGATCCATCCCTCAACACGTTTGACCCTGAAGATAGCGCTCATAACATATTGATGAGGAATGAAATCACACTGCTGAAGGAAGAATTCAACACTGTGTTGCAGACTAGGATCGCTGATTGGAATACCCAAATCATGGATTGGGAACAAGATATCATGTCCTGTGTTGCTCGTCGGTAAGCTACTAAATTGATCGCATACATAAGATGCAAACCGTTATAATGTTTAATTTTTTTTTGTCGCAGCAAACATTTCGGCTTCTTTGTGCTACAGGAGATGGCCCACCAGAATGGTCGTTTGCGTAGCATGGGCTGGATGAACAGTACCGTAAGTACATAAATGATGAGTTGATGTGTGCTACTTATTATCCAACCAGTTTATTAAATGATTGAGTTTTTGCACCTTTCATAGGATCCAATACAGCTCAGACGCCAAGTTACGGTCCAGATGCTAATGTTCAAAGACAATGAAGCTGCTGCAAACATCCCGCCAGAGATTAGAGCGGCCCTGAGGGTTTTAACCAACTGAAGATGGACTGATGCATGCAGATATGCCAATAATATTTTCCTATACTTCAGATTTTTTTTAGGGATCGATTTGATAATTATTTATTTTTGATAAGAATACTTAGATAATAACTTTACGGGGTCTTCTATAGACGTATGTTCAAAAAAGTGAGGATGTTTTGGTATTATCAAACTATTCAAACATTTTGTGGTTTTGGTATTATTGAAGTTTGGTTTTACTACCATATTGTTGGATTATTAATTGATTTTGTTGCAACGTCATGAACGAATCATTCGGTTGTGTGCCATGGATGATTAGTGAGCCCCATTTCGGAAGCTGTACAGGGGTAATATGGCATGACACTAGAGGAGATGAGGCGCCAGGGGGTTTAATGGTTTTCATAAAATAGCCAAATGCATGTGTGTGCACAGGATATTTACATCCTTCAGCGGCAGCAATGTTCCTCCAACAGTTTCTGCACCTACTGTCATTTTCCTCTAAGAGGTACAAAGCGGAAATCATCACATTTATCAATGCCTGCATCCAGCTCAAAACCCCCTAACATTTCCTCTACCGTTTAATTTTAGACACACTATCATCGTGTAGAACATTCTAGTAATAGTAAGAAAACAATGGATGCACACATTAGTAAGTTAATATCTATGCTACTATTAACCAAAATAAAATTTTCTTTTATATAACCACCCCATTTTGTGTACCAAGATTAATTGGTACATCAGATTATCCCACTTAATGATATCTAATGGCCTAATGATATCTAATGGCCTAAAGCGGAGGTTAAGATTGCACGTAGCAATTAATTGACGGTCTATACTCTCCCGGCCGGACGAATATTCACCGGCCGTGCCCCGCTCCAATCACGTAAAATTATGCCGAGGATCACTCCCATTGCGGACGTGGGTTAGCTATAGTTCTCAAAATTCCGCAATATTCAGTTGTTGTATCTTGTCTTAGGTTCACACCAAAGGCTGAATTATAGCAGTGAATGTAAGTTGTATTACTACCATAGTACGCAGCAGATTAATAGCTTACTATGCTTCTATAAATCATACAACTCCCGTATTAATGCACGAACCATAAAGTCCTGACTTATATTTGGCAAAAAGAACTATACATAAATACCACGTCAATGCCTACTGATCAACATCAGCGCTAAAAGTGAAAGTTGATTTCATGCATCCAGAATTAGTATTGTTTACCTTTGGCATTTGGAAACCTTGGAGAAACTGGAATTGAACGCATTCATCGAACTTGTGTGGTCTCTGATATATTACAACTGCAAATAGTACATTTAGACTGTACATTACTACCAAAGTATGGAATTATAAGTATTAGTACAATCTGTTAAATCATACAGAATAAGCTAATCAGGAAAATGATTAGTGTGCATGCCGTGAATTAATTAATACAATAATTTAAATATTTTTAGTAAGTTATGATTTTTTTTACATCTTTTCTAATTTATTAATAGGTATGCATTAGATGGAAAAAGGAAATATATCTGCACCATCCACAATGGTATATATGGTAGACCTAGATTCAGCCATGATCTGCTACCCAGTTATTCTCCGTGTGGCCTACCTATATAAGTTATTCTCCTCTATCATCCGTCCTCCCTCTCCTTGCTCTTCCTTCGGCCATCACAACAGTAAACCTGGAGGAAAATTTCTCAAGGAGTACCTTGTGTAAGCAAGGAGCATCAAGAAGGCGAGTTCCTCTAGGTACTAACAATTCCGGATATTTATCTTCTGTATAAAAGTGTAATATTTGTTATATTAGGATCATGTATGGTTGATGCATAGTATCAAAAGTATGTTTTATCTTGCATTTTTATGTATGTCGTGCTAAAATAAAGTGAACAGTCAAAAGTTTAACATAAAGTTAAGCAAGCAGAACAATTTACCAGAGCAATCTGTCCATTTGAGGACCTCATGGTTTTATCCATGCCTGTCTTGTAAGTTCATCTTAGTGATTCCATCAAGGAGCTCTTAGCGAGAATATTTAGAGTTGGGAAAGATCGGTCATGAGAAATGTAAAACAGTTAAGGTATGTGCATAACTACAGGTAATAGATGATAACATCTAAAAAGTCTTCATTTTGAAATCTTTAAAATATGGTGAATATTTACAATCAAAGTCTGTTTTTATCTATAACAAAATCATATTCCCAAGAGATTCTTCATGGTGATGCACATGGGACATAGGGAACAACAAATACTACCTGTGTATCATATGTGCCAACTCTTTCGGTAGGAATACTTAAGCCGCAGCTCAAATGAGGTCGACCAGATAGACCCTATATACAGGAGGAAAAAGAATGACTAGCAAACATGTAAGCTCAACAAGGCAGAGTTTAATTATTCAGTAGATATTTGTATATTCACAAAATGTCAGAAATGTTGAGCAAAAAATAGGTAATCCAAAATTAAGATAGAGTAAAATAATTACATCTTGATTGCTATCATTCAAGATTTCAGCCTATGTTAGATGGATGAGTCAGAATAACTATGACAAAAATAAAGCCAAAGGACTAGCATTATTGATAATAGTCCTCAACAGTCAAAATCTTCATACATACCAATCTATCATAACATGAGAAATCATCTATTAAGAGAACATGGCATTTTAATGCCTTGTCATTATCCAAGGTAAGAACCAGACAGATGGAAGTTGTAATTCAGTTATGTGTTAGCAAAGGTTGAGAGCTTCATAAGCTCATAAATGCCCAACATAGACGTGCACCCTCCTGAATGGAGGTTGTAGGCATAGTATCTAAATGCAGAAGATGGTCCTGCATACCAGTATATCCTCAACTGTTGCCTCATCAAGTGGTGCTGTAAAATGCCCAAACCTTTTAATCCCTTTTCTGTCACCAAGAGCTTGAAGTAATGCCTAAAAGAAAATTCCAAAACAAGTCACCACAGTAAGTTCCAAAGATAGCAGGACATTAAACTTAGGATAGTTCAGAATCAGGTAAAGAACAGAAATATAGCATGCAAAATTTAGCAGTGAGGTAAAGATGGATATCCCAACTTCTGGTAAACAATAATCCGTATAACTATTTCTAGAAGTACTAATGCCAAGTTAGAAAATAATGGTAGAAAAAAAACGCTACCGTTCCAATTGATAAAGCAATATCCTCATTTGAGTGATGATCATCAATGTGTATGTCACCCATCGCCTTCACATATACATCAAACAGTCCATGAGATGCCAGTTGCTGTAAGTTACAAACTGAAAGTTAATGCGTAGCTTTGACCAGAAGAAAAAACACTCACACGGCAAGTTATTAGGATCCTTCTACTGTCAAGCAGAAGATATACACAGAACATAATACCGGACCATTCAGAGTGCATCAATCTGAAAATGTATCAAAAGTTTAACATAAAGTTAAGCAAGCAGAACAATTTACCAGAGCAATCTGTCCATTTGAGGACCTCATGGTTTTATCCATGCCTGTCTTGTAAGTTCATCTTAGTGATTCCATCAAGGAGCTCTCAGCAAGAATATCTAGGGTTGGGAAAGATCTGTCATGAGAAACGTAAAACAGTTAAGGTATGTGCATAACTACAGGTAATAGACGATAACATCTAAAAAGTCTTCATTTTGAAATCTTTAAAATATGGTGAATATTTACAATCAAAGACTGTTTTTATCTATAACAAAATCATATTCCCAAGAGATTCTTCATGGTGATGCACATGGGACATAGGGAACAACAAATACTACCTGTGTATCATATGTGGCAACTCTCTCGGTAGGAATACTTAAGCCGCAGCTCAAATGAGGTCGACCAGATAGACCCTGTATACAGGAGGAAAAAGAATGACTAGCAAACATGTAAGCTCAACAAGGCAGAGTTTAATTATTCAGTAGATATTTGTATATTCACAAAATGTCAGAAATGTTGAGCAAAAAATAGGTAACCCAAAATTAAGATAGAGTAAACTAATTACATCTTGATTGCTATCATTCAAGATTTCAGCCTATGTTAGATGGATGAGTCAGAATAACTATGACAAAAATAAAGCCAAAGGACTAGCATTATTGATAATAGTCCTCAACAGTCAAAAAATTCATACATACTAATCTATCATAACATGAGAAATCATCTATTAAGAGAACATGGCATTTTAATGCCTTGTCATTATCCAATTTAAGAACCAGACAGATGGAAGTTGTAATTTAGTTATGTGTTAGCAAAGGTTGAGAGCTTCATAAGCTCATAAATGCCCAACATATACATGCACCCTCCTGAATGGAGGTTGTAGGCATAGTATCTAAATGCAGAAGATGGTCCTGCATACCATTATATCCTCAACTGCTGCCTCATCAAGTGGTGCTGTAAAATGCCCAAGCCTGTTAATCCCTTTTCTGTCACCAAGTGCTTGAAGTAATGCCTAAAAGAAAATTCCAAAACAAGTCACCACAGTAAGTTCCAAAGATAGCAGGACATTAAACTTAGTATAGTTCAGAATCAGGTAAAGAACAGAAATATAGCATGCAGAATTTAGCAGTGAGGTAAAGATGGATATCCCAACTTCTGGTAAACAATAATCCGTATAACTGTTTCTAGAAGTACTAATGCCAAGTTAGAAAATAATGGTAGAAAAAAACATTACCATTCCAATTGCTAAAGCAATATCCTCATTTGAGTGATGATCATCAATGTGTGTGTCACCCATCGCCTTCACATATACATCAAACAGTCCATGAGATGCCAGTTGCTGTAAGTTGCAAACTGAAAGTTAATGCCTAGCTTTGACCAGAAGAAAAAACACTCACACGGCAAGTTATTAAGATCCTTCTACTGTCAAGCAGATGATATACACAGAACATAATACTGGACCATTCATAGTGCATCAATATGAAAACAGAAATACTTCTCAATATTTTTTCTCTACTTGTGTTGGTTTTTGCTACGCTAGCACATCACTGCAGTTGCATTTCACGTATTGATTTCGGATGTAAGTGCTTGTCATCCACATTGGTCATTGCTGTCAGTTTGTCACCGATGTGGAATAACAAAAGCCTTACATTTCACACATACAAACATTAGTTAATATAAAGGGAGTAACAATCTATGCATGTATCACATCACCCTAGGGAAAGAGAAATCAAATAGGAATTCCCATCATAATTGCTCAGTCTGCTGGAACACGTGGAACTCACAAGGAATCAGACTTTTCTATAGCAAGGACCCCTTCAGGCTAAGTCATGTATACATCACTTCCTCCTAATAATAACAGGATTGTACTAATCATGCTCTTAAACATCTGAAGTTAGCATGCCCTCTATGCAGGCTTTGACCAAGACAAATTCAGAACGCTATTTGCCATTTTTTACCAACAGAAAGCTAATTATATGCCACAGCACATTCTTTTATAGTTTAACCTCTATTGGTTCTTGACTTGTTTTCTGAACATCTGAGGGTATTTGATAACATAGTTTTTAGAGAACGTGCAAGAGCTTTACCGAAAGAGCTTTAATCCAAAAGCATTTCCGATGATAAGAAACCGACCAAGAAAGGATTTTTCACTCAGACAGGTAAGGAGGGGGCGGATCTGCCATGGGGAGTGGCGTACCGGAGCTGTGGTGTTGCAGATCAGGACGCGTCGCCTCGGATCCATCTGCTACATCGCCGGAGAGGAGCGCCATCGTGGATCCGTGATTAGTGCTTGTGCATGTCATCCCTCCTTGCCGAGGGCAGCGGCGTTGGCAAACAGTCGTCGTCCTCGCCGTGCATGTGAGGTTTGCTCATGGCACCGCGGCATAGAGAGAAGAGAGAAGGAGTTCAGTGGCTAAGAAGACGAGGAGGGGGCGGATCTGAGGAGCCCGCGTTGAATGGATTTGTCAGGCATAGGTAGTGGCTTACCGGAGTGGTGTTGTTGCAGATAGTGACGCGTCGATGCGGATCCAGCTGCGACATCGCCGCAGAGTAGGGCCGCCGTGGATCCGACCGGAACAGCACCGCATGCATCACCCGCAGGTGCTCTAGGAAGCTCAACCGTCCATCCCGCTCTGTCGTGCAGCCCACACCAGGCAGCCCCAAGGTCAGTGGATGCTGTGATACGATGCGGTGGCCTCGTCGACGCGGGCGGCGATGCGGCGGGGGGAGGGTAAAGGGCGAGAGGGTTTGTGTGAGTGAGGCGAGAGGAGATGAGAGAGTGAGCGAGACGAGAGGATATGGTAGAATGCGGCGGGGGGAGGGGAACGGGCGCCGCCGCGTCGCTTTAGTTCTGGTGCCGCCCTAGAGGCCTACGTGCCAGGTGGGCCGTGGTCGCGGGCCGCACAACAGGCCCGTCGTGGCATGCCTGGCTTTTTTTTGTTTTTTTCTTTTCATTTTTCTCTTCATTTGTTGGGGTTTATGTTTATATTTTATTTCCCTTACTTTTTTATTCTTTAGTTACATTGCTTTGTTTTTATTATAATATACAGCGTTCGTTGCATGTCACAGAAGTGTTCAATAGTATCAATGAAATGTTCGTGTTTTTTTTCAACCGTTCATCATCCATTAAAAAATTGTTCAACAGTTATTATAAAATGTTCAATGAATATATAATCACTATGTTTTTTAAATTTGTTAACTTTATATTACAAAATTTCAAATATGTATTAAAACATGGTTCAACTTATATTACAAAAATATATAATCATTGTGTTTTTTGTTTATTTTATTTTCCTTTATCTCTTTTGTTATTTTTTTATGTTCATATTATTTTCCAATACTCTTTTATTCTTTATTTATAATATTTGGTTTTTATTATAATTTACGGAGTTCAGTGCATGTCACGAAAATGTTCAACGGTATTAAGGAAATGTTCATGTTTTTTTTGAAAAGCTCATCGTCCATTACAAAATTGTTCAACATTTATTATAAAATGTTAAATGAAGATATAATCACTCTTTTGTTAAAATTTGTTAATTGTATATTAGAAAAAATTGAAATATATATTACAAAATTGTTCAACTTATATTACATAAATATACAATTGCTGTGTTTTTTGTTTATTTTCTTTTCCTTTTTCTCTGTTTTTTTCTGTTTATATTTTTTCTATACTTTTTTATTCTTTATTTATATTGTTTCATATTTTTATAATATACAGAGTTCATTGCATGTCACAACAGTGTTGAACTTATGTCAAAAACATGCCCGTGGCTTTTTACAATAGTTCATAATCCATTACAAATTTGCTCCTTATATTTTTTTAATATATATTACATGTTGTTAGTTTTTAGCCAGTTTTCTACACGACTGGAGCTCGTTACATCCAAATGGTCCAGCCCAGTCGCCCCCTGCCTTCAGCGAAGGCTCCCGTGTTTTGCCTAGCGCATGTTAACTTGGCCGGAGTGTGATTATTGTTATTACATATACTAAGAGGATCAAAAACATATAAAAAACACCTATCCTTGGTTAATGTTGTTTAGTTAGCATGTTCTTTTTGTTTCTTGTATTTCAATAGCATATGTAATTAATTTAAAATCATTTAAGCAATTTCAGATGACCACTTACTTATATATGAACATTATAGTTTGTTGTTTCCTTCAATTGATGTATTAGTAAAATGTTTTGAACCGTATGTTTTTCTAATATAATCAAAATCATTTTTTAGCACATATAAAACAGTTGTGTTAGTTTCACATTATATGATGCAAAAAAAATCCTATTTATATTTCAGCATAGATATAAAGTGATGGGTTCCGACATACTCACTGATGTAACGATGACAGTCCGCACTGAAACACCACGAGAAGAGGTGCATATAGCTAATCTTACTTTATATGTATATTATAGATGATAATATGAATGGTCTATATATATTCTTGTGTAATCAGAATATAGGAGACATGGATATGGACTTTGGAGATGTACAGAAAGAATACATGGAGGTTTCAGATGCAATGTCGCTGCAAGGGGCCGAATATTCACAACATAATAACGTCAAAGAGGTTATATCTCATAACAAACCAAAAAAGATGCTAATTTGCGTGTTATCCCACAAGGTATATGTTCATATTATTATTGATCTTAAAAAGAACTTGCCTTTTGTATTCAACTAAGTTGGCTCATTTTTTGTTACTAAGTTGTCTCACTTTTTATGAATTTGACAGACTATGTTTGTACCCCTAGAGATATTACAGTTATTAAATCAATAAAGTCTGCCCCCAAGAATACCCAGTTCGTGGACATTGGAGATGCCTTGTTAGCAACCGACGATTTTAAATGCCTTATAGAAAATGATATGTTCTTATATGACGGTGTAAGACCAATTGCACAAACTTTGTAATAAATAATATGAACAATATATAATATCATAAAATATAAATATATTCTAAATGTTGTTTACAGGTGATAAATGCTTACATATATTGCATGCTTGCTCACGACCATCTACAGGACAGAGCGGGTGAAAAGGTACACATTATTAGCACGTTTGTATCTGGCCAGATAAAAGAAGACGGTGAAAGAGACATCGACCCATCAAAATATCGTCGCATCGTGCGTCATGTTAATACTTATCTACAACAAGATATGGTTAGTTGTTGTCTTGTTAACCATGCGTATAATTATGGATTGTTTTTATTTAGTTCATATGTCTAATGATTTGTTAATAATTATATCTAATTGTGATTGTGATTTGTATGATATTTACACCAGTTATTCATTCCGATTAACATGCCGGGCTACCATTGGTATCTAGCAGTCGCCAATGCCAAAAAACGAGAGATCCAAGGACTCACTTGGTGAGAATGTCAAACGCAATGACCTTGCTACTACGGTAACTATCTATTTTTTACTAATCTTAACATTTGTTTTGTTTGACTTCAACCCTAACATTTCTCATATGATAGTTACGGGGGCTCGAGAAATGGCTGAAACTTGCAGAGCAGAGTCCGGAGTTTATCAGAGGTGATAAGTGTCCCGATCTCAATGTTACAAAATGGACGGTTGAAGAGCAAGTTCAGGAGGCAATACAAACCGATGGGTAAGCAATTGTTAAAATGGTTTGTTTATTTGATTCATCTGTGTGATATTCTAAAGCATTATTTTATAATATTATAGCGTATCATGTGGATTGTTTATGCTAAATTATATGGAATATTGGACATCACATGGACTGTCAGACTAGTTCACCCAAGTATTTCATTTTTATACATTATCTCGTTATTTTATCTGAAAATATATTTTTTGTATAACATTTTTGTAGGAGGATATGAAACATTTTCGTCAAAAATTAGTAGTCATTTTGCTTGATTCAGATCTTAATAAGCTAAAAGGATGTCCCATATACCATCAACCTGTCAGCGAAGAAACTTTAGCTAATTCTGGTATCGAGATCCTGGATAATCCTTCTGACAAAGTCGAAGAAAAACGCCCTGCCCTAGTCACTATCATTCCCACGGACCAACGTCATATACTTGCCGACCTCTGCAAGTACATCATGTCAATCGATGATGCCGGGTGTTTGGAGTAAGTATCATGTATCAATATTTAATGTGCAGATGTATATTATTGTTCTCCTTACCAACCAAATTACAGGAAGGTATAGGTCCGGAGCTGCACACCCGATCCAATGAGCTTAAGTCTTAAGAAACTTCAGTGCATACTTATGATGGAGCAGCCTATGGACAATGATTGCTTCAACACTGCCGTGCATATGCTGGCATGTGATGAGGGAGTATTGTTCATAGACCCTCCCATACACTACATGGATCTACGATTTTGTGTAAGTTATCGTAACTCTTCATTATACGTGTCATTTGTATCAACATGTTTATACAATATTTCTTCTTTTACTTAGGCCATGATGCTAGAGTCAACACGAGGTCAGAAGTTTTGTGAGAAGGAAACTATCCAGACGTTGGCAACATTATTTGATAGCTGGCTTGGGATGGAGAACGAAATCTCATCTTGCAATAAGGTAAATAAAATATTTTGTCCATCGTTTTAATGGTTGGTTGTTGTTTGTAATAACTCCACTTGTAGATTTATCTTCCCTATGCATTCATCGGCCGATACATCTTGTATGTCATCGATAAAGAGGCACGTCGTTTATATATTATGGATCCTATTTAAACATCAATCGTCAGAGGATAAAAACTTGAGGCATTCACTGAAATTAAAAAGTTTTGCAAGGGATTTCAAAGAAGCACTCAAAATAAAGATGCCTGGTTGGAATTATGATATATCTAAATGGCAACGTTTATTTCCATCTTGTGTTCCAACGAGTGTAGGCGGGTAATGAATTCATAACAATAATATTTACTTTTGTTATCACTATATTTTTTATATTATTAATTTAAATTTTTGCAGGAATGTGTCTGGCTATTTTATTTTTCATTTTATGCTCTGGTGGAACAATAAAGAATTGGTGAAGCCGATTTGCGCGGTGAGTATTGTGCATTACATGTTTAAAGACCTTCGGCGGGAAATTGTCATACTAACTACACCTCTTGTTTCTGCAGGATGGGTATGAATTGAGGAAGCATTTTTTATTGTAATTGCTAAAACATCGTGGGAATGAAGCTAGAGGAAACTTTCCTGATATTGTGAAAGAATTTCTTAAGCGCATCATCTAGATATTAATAGTTTTATAATAGATGTTCAGCTCGAACATCACTCAGTTTGTTACATGGACATGTCGTTATTTTTTCTTTTATGTTATCCAATTACATTGCAATAATGGACTTCAGTTATTAAATAATTGTGTCTGTGTTATACTGTTTGTATGTGTGAAATAATTCAAGAGCCCGTTGCAACGCACGGGCATTCTACTAGTTGATCTAATGATAGTATATGTAGGAGCCATGCCATGCCACTGAATATAAAAAAGAGATAATTCCTTATTTGACACTCCCTTAAAATCATGTTCCTTATTTGACACTGGAAAACATTTCTTCCCTATATGACCTATAGTCTTAATTTCTTTCCCTATATGACACTCTAGTTCATTTTGTACACGTGAAAAGACCTTTTAACCCTTGTACGTAATGTGACCAGAAATATGTAGCATTGAGCCTAATTAGGGAAATATCGTTTCTGAGAGTGAGCACAGCTGAACATGTTATCTCCTCCATTGGTCTTTTTTGGGATGCGTGTGTATTCTGTATACCTGAGCGCATGCATCCAATGTATTTAGAATGTATTCAGCTATGGGTCTAGTTTCATGCTGTATGGTTTGTGAGTGCGACTGTTTGACGTACTTTTGTACGTGTGCTTTAACTCTAAAATGCATTCTTAAAAATGAATGAATTTTTTTAAGAACTTTTGTGTGTGCTTCGGTGATCACCTACGTGCATGCCATTAGTGCATGTGCATGTCTTTGCATGGCCCATGCAGGACCTGTAGCTGTATGGAAGGAAGTTGCATGCTAGCACGAACGTACGCCCGGTTCGGTGCAGCCAACATGCATATGTATATGAACCGGGTCATACGAAGCTAGAATACTTTTTTTGCAGGAATCATTGAGCTTTTATTCAAACATTTCCAACTCCAGCACGGTCAGCCATTAGGCTGGTCACGAGGAAGCCGGGAGGGGAGTTCATCCAACAATCAGTCACACCCAATGTGCTTGCATGTTTTGCACACAGGTGAGCTGAAGTGTTGGCCTGTCTAAGTACATGTTGAATATCAAAACTAGGAAAAGAGGAGGCTAGATCTTCGATATCGAGAAGAATAGGCGCTATAACAGACCGCGTAAAATGTCGCGAGTTCCATAGTTGGACCAACTCCAAGCAACCAGTCTCGAAGACCACTCGCTGGAGACCTCGAAGCTTGCCAAATATGACTCCATCTCGCAGGGCCAGTGCTTCTGCAGTGAGTGGATCCGTGATGTTGAGGTGCGGCTTACTCCAGGCAGCAACAAAGGTGGAGGAGGTTCTTGCCAGTCCACCCGCTCCACTTCTGTTTTCAGTCATTGAGACACTTGCATCCGTGTTGATCTTGACATACTCCAACTCTGGCGGTCTCCAACCAAAACCAGGCATGATCCTGGTATATTCCAGTGGGAGTTCAAGTAGCATTAAGGTTTCTCTGATGCATTTCAAAGCCTAAACAGGGTTCAGACTCTCCTTGTCATGTGTGATATTGTTGCGTGAGGTCCATATGGCCCACATGACTGTGATAATCTTTGCCTGATCTCCCTCGTTGATGCGAGAGTCGCACAAAATATCCTTACACCAGGTGCTTGGATGTAGGTGTGGCAGTTTGATCTGAAGCCACTGTTTAGCTTCGGTCCAAAAGCTTTGAGCATGGGAGCACTTGATAACACTAGTAGAAAAGGGGACATCAGTCCCGGTTCGTAAGGGCCTTTAGTCCCGGTTCTTGAACCGGGACTAAAGGGTCGTGACTAATGCCTCCACCCTTTAGTCCCGGTTCTAACACGAACCGGGACTGATGGATCTCCACGTGGCCACTGCGAGCAGCCCAGGCAAGGGGGCCTTTGGTCCCGGTTGGTGACATGAACCGGGACCAAAAGGCTTCCACGTGTCAGCAGCTGAGGTTTTTCTTTTTTTTTTAAATGTGGCTGGTTTAGGGGTTTGGGGGGTTAATTTTAGGTTGTTATTAGCTAGCTAATAGAGAGAAGTGTCCTCTCTTATACTGCTATGTTCATTTCACCCACTGATATATAATAACTCATGCATGCTTGCATCATACATCATCATATATAATAACGAGTCCTACAAATCATGCATCATCATACAACTTCTACTCGTTATTAATAACAAGTCATACGATCATCCTCCTCATAGTCATCGAACCCAACCCTACATAATTGTTCTTAGCAAATGGTCATCAGTATCAGGTAGGACCTAAACACCCTTAAGGTAAAATAGCATAAAACAATATAGACCCTGACTCTCCATTATGAAGAATGGAGATCATCCTATCTCCAATTCTTGCGCTTCGCCTCCTTTTGCTTGCAAGAAGTTCCTTACGACTGTCCATATATTTTTTCCATCCTCTGATTGTCATGTCTCCACTTCTTTTAGAAATCCGGTATGGACAATTGAGATTCGTAGGATGACCTGGTTGTATGTCAAAAAATTAAGGCGACCGTGCATATACATCAGATGAGGCACACAATCATTCGGGATTAGCTATTGAAAAACATAGTAATAACTTCTTAGTTAGCAATGATGTACTAGTTTTAGAAGTATTTAAAAAGATGCAGGGATGTCGTAATAGTAAAAAATCTTATCAGGGTATCTCCATGGTAGTTACCGTAGTTCAACAGGTGCACTAGTGCCACATATTGACCATAATGTTGAGGAGTTCGATTGTAGATATTGTAATTCTCAAGATCAGTACAAAATGCGATCAGATGATTTTTCTCCTTATAAGTTAATTTGGAGCCATCGGTGTAGTGGGTTTTGTCTACCATTTTCCGCACATTCTTTGAAGAATGAAAATAAGCTGTCAATGGAAACAAGCTGTCAACTATTTTGAAATAAACAATATAAATTACTTAATAACTATGTGAAGCTCACATGGGGGAAGAATTGGAGGTGTATCAACAAGGGCCCAAATGCCCATGTTGTCTTGCTGGATTGTAGGATCACCAAGATCCATGGTGACAAGCATACCCTCATCAAAACCATACATCTTGCAATGTGCTTCCCAATTTTTGCAACCAAAATGGGTTACACTCTCAGCATTGTACAACTTTACTTGAAAATCCACACCATGATGTGTCCTTAGGAGAATTTTTTTGGTTTCCATACTTTCATGGTCTTCAAAACCCATCCTCTCCAAAGACATAGCGTCTTGCATAGCATGGGATAAGCTAGTCGGATTGGAAAAGATGGAAAATACACGTTAAAATAGTTGAGGTCGTGCTTAATTACGAGAAAAACTGTTGTCATTGTTGTGTACCGTATGAACATCGACGGTCTCCTCGAGCTTAATGTTGAAGCGCCGATCTTCGTCCAGCTCAATGAACCTGTCGCACATACCTCGGTCGTCGTGGCACCAGTCGCACTCCCCCGGGCGGTTTTCGTCGTCCGAGTACGACATTTCCGGCCTAAGTTCATAATTCAAATATTAAATATATGTACTAAAAAACCTAAATTAGATCAATATTATTAATCACGGGTTGACTATCGGTGATGGTACGTAGCTCCTCCTTTCATTCCCGAGTGCATTATTACAACAAGTTGTTTAGCACACGGGAATGAAGGAGAAGCTACCCCCACGACGACATGGATGATGGAGGGGGCTCCTAGATTTCTGCATAGAGTGCTCTTCAATTTTAGCATTCAAAGTAGGAGTACTTTTCCAATATGAGCATTCAATAAGAAAAATCAAATCGTAAAATAAAGTAGTATTAAAATTAGCATGCATTCAATTATAACCAAAAGTACATCATCTCTTGTGTCCGTACATCGTCGAATACTCCTCGAATACTATCATACATAAAGCATCGCTAATTAATACAGCTAGAACCGTAGCGCCCGACGGGTATCGTCGCGGGCCGTGGACACCCAAAGGTAAGGAACGATCACATGATCATAACTCCAGTGAGATCCCTGAAGAACCTGCCAGGTATTGTCGAACCTGCCCTCCAACGCAACCATGTAGCGACGGACGTGCTCGTCCTCCTCGCTGACACGGTGACGTACCACCTCCGCGGTGTCCGGAAGCCTCGGCACCATCACTGGCCTACGCGACCGCCACCAAACAAGGATCGGGTCAACAACGGGCTGCCTCCTCACCAACCGACATCCCCCAGAAGGTAGCACCTCCCAATTCCAGCCCGGCGGAGGCTAGTCCCGAACATGACCCTGATCAAGCAGGCCTCCACCACCGCCGAGTCGACGACGATGAAGATGCGAGATAGGCATCGTCGACGTCGATGCGGGAACTACTTCTATATATAGTTAAATAAAGTAGTTTTATTAATTAAATCAACTAGTTCAACTACTAAGCACTTACTATAAATAAATAAATTAGTACTTATTAAAAATAAACTACTTCTATATATAGTAAAATAAATTGGTTTATTAAATCAACTAGCTAGTTCAACTATATATGAAGCACTTACTATAAATAAAATAAAGTACTACTTACTAAAAATAAACTAGTTTAACTATAGTTCTATTATTTTTCTAACTAATTGTCCAATGCATACACAATAAATTGACAAAGAAAATACTATGAACAAAAAAATCATTAAAATTCTATGAACAAAATTAGAACAGAAAAAAATCATAAAAATTCTATGAACAGAAAAAAATCATAAAAATCTGACATCTAAATTACAACAGAAAAATCATAAAAAAATCTAACACAATATGAACAAA
>NC_041383.1:38841938-38842471 GCF_002162155.2 Triticum dicoccoides
TAACACAATATGAAAAAATTAATTACACAATATGAAAAAAATCTAACAAAAAAATCTATGAACTACACATCTAACAAAAAAATTATTAAAATTCTATGAACAAAATTAGAACAGAAAAAAATCATAAAAATTCTATGAACAGAAAAAAAATCATAAAAATTTAACATCTAAATTACTTACACAATATGAAAAAAATTGACATCTAAATTACAACAGAAACAAATCATAAAAATTTGACATCTAAATTACTTACACAATATGAAAAAAATTGACATCTAAATTACAACAGAAACAAATCATAACAATCTAACACAATATGAACAAATTAATTACACAATATGAAAAAAAATCTAATAGAAAAATCTATGAACTACACATCTAAATTACTACACATCTAACAAAAAATCTATAAACTACAAAAAAATCTAATAACTACACATCTAAATTAACTACTACTAACGTCAAATTAAATTAGTTGCTCACGGCGACGGCGATGGCGAGGTGCGGCGCGGGGCGGGCAGGGCGGCGCGGGC
>NC_041383.1:38842815-38894685 GCF_002162155.2 Triticum dicoccoides
ACGGTGTCGCGGCGGCGTAGGACGGCGCGGGACGGCGCGGGGCAACGACGGCGACGGCGAGGCGGAGACGGGCAGCCTAGCGGCGTCGGGGCGGGGAAGAACGAGATTTTGACGAGTGCCAGTTATATAGACAACGCATTGGTCCCGGTTCGTGAGACAAACCGGGACTAATGCGACATTTAGTCCCGGTTGGTGGCACCAACCGGGATCAAAGGCCTCTTTTCAGCAGCCCAAAGGGCGGGAAGCAGAGGCCTTTGGTCCCGGTTGATGGCACCAACAGGGACTAAAGGGTTGGATTGGTCCCAGTTGGTGCCACAAACCGGTACCAATGCACCCCTTTAGTTCCGGTTGGTGCCACCAACCGGGACTAAAGGCCCTGTGCTGCCCGCGTCGCGGCACGAAAGTTTAGTCCCACCTCGCTAGCTGAGGGAGCTCGAGGGTGGTTTATAAGCCCCAGTCCCGCTGCCCTCTCGAGCTCCTCTCAAATGCAGGCTTATGGGCCTAAACTAACTATATGTGCGTGTGGGCCTATTGGGCCTATTGCGGGCCTGAATCCTTGCCCATTGTTGGGTTTCTAGTCGTATTCAGGCCGTGGTAGCCCTTTAGGTGGCACTTATTTTATTTTATTTTATTTTATTTTTTTCTTTGAATTATTTATTTTCTTTAATTTTTGCTTTTTTTCTTTTTTTTCTTTTAGCTCAGATAATTATAATCTTTCTAATTACTTATTTATTTTCTTTTATGATAATTTTTTTTGCTATTAAGGTTTGTAACAAAATTCTAATTACTTATTTATGTTCTTTTATGATAATTCTTTTTGTTTTTAATGTTTTGAACAAAATTCTAATTACTTATTAATTTTATAAAACGATGTGAGCGCCCTTCGGTTGGCGAGGTGGGACTAAACTCTGAACGCAACGAGGACCAACCCTTTAGTCCCGGTTCGTGGCACGACCAGGGACTAAAGGGAAGCCATTGCTCCCGGTTCAGGCCACCAACCGGGACCAATGGTGGTGGGCCAGGAGTGAGGCCCTTTAGTCCCGGTTCGTCCCACCAACCGGGACCAAAAGGCCCAGACGAAGCGGGACCAATGGCCCACGTGGCCCGGCCGACCCCCGGGGCTCACGAACCGGATCAAATGCTCCCATTGGTCCCGGTTCTGGACTGAACCGGGACTAATGGGCTGGCCCTGCCTGGACCATTGCCCCCTTTTCTACTAGTGTAAGTGCATGGACCATGTTTTCGTCTGCACCCTTGCAGACGTTGCAACAAGCTATGGTCGCAATGTGTCTGTACCTTAGTGTTGATTCCACCGGTAAAATGCCACGGAGGACTCGCCACCAAGAGACACGAACCTTGGGAAACACCTTGAGCTTCCATAGTCGAGTCCATAATTGTTTGTCACTCCCCGAAGTTTCTGTGACCGTCCCTTCCTCTAGAGCCAAATGCTCGTTGCGAGTCATTAGAGCACGATACGCGGATTTTACAGTATAGTGTTGGAGATATGCCCTAGAGGCAATCATGTATGATGATATTTCCTATGTGTTTATGAATAAAGATAGTCCTTGGACATTATCAATGATGTGTATCAGGAAGTACGTGGCTTGTTTGTGGGACTACGCATTGTATGATGACTGTCCTAAAAGGTCCCTAGTCGAAAGGGTTGTGTGGACGCGTAGCCGACTAGACTAGCATATGACACGGTCGATGGCTTGGTCTCACTAGCCATGGAGCATTGGATGCTAACCGGATAATATGGACTTGGAAAGGTCTAGTCGGATTTGACGTAGTCGGATCCGAGTCGAGATAAGGTCTGAGTCGGACAGACCCAACTATGAGACGCAGCGATATGTCATCTGTGAGTCTCTAGTACAACATACGTTCTATGTCCTAAGACCTGAGCTGACGCATGTACTCGGGATGGTGACAGACTTTCTTTGGGCCGACCAAATGCTACTCCGTGACTGGGTAGTTACAAAGGTAGGTTTCGGGTTTGTCCAGTCCCATGCTGCGAGACATGGTCGAGCAAGATGGTGTTTGCCCCTCCGATCAGGAGAGATATACTCTGGGCCCCTCGTGTGATCCGACCAGGAGAAGCATGGCCATGCGACAGGGATTATGAGATAATCCAGTTTGTGGTCGGTATCACTAGAACGAGAAAGAGGTCGGGCTAGCACAAGGATGACAGTATCGCCTTAAGCCCGACAACATATATCGTGCGGCAAAGGGAACAAAAGTGTGACACGTTGTACAGGTTCGCCTAACCAACTTCATAGTCTGCTTGATGGTCGGCAAGCCTTGCTAGAGGCCGCTACCAACCGTGCAGGTCGGAGGTGATCCGAACTGTGACCAAGCCGACTTGAACCTAAGGGGTCGCACGCTTAAGGGAAGGAACCTACGAGGTCGGTTCGTAGGACACTGGTCGGATGTGATCCGAACTGGACTAGGAACGTGACCGAGTAGACTTTGGGCTTTAGGGTCCGTGCGACACCCAAGTGTTGAGCCCACGATGAACGCCTATATAAGGTGGAGGTGCAGCGCACTTATTTGGTTTATCGCTTTGGCGTTGCGACTAGGGTTTGCATGTGTTGTGAATAGCCATTTCCACTCGCCGTCGACTGTGTGATCGGACCTAGCAGTCCACCGCACGGTGTTCCTCCTACACGCGCGGATACCGTTAGAGGCGGTGCACTTGCGCCGCTCCGGTGAACTTGTACGTGGGATCGGACGACTGGCTGTCCGAGGGAGATCGGACGAGGAGGAGACGATCCACGCGGACGCGCTGCCTCAACTCTACTTCCGCTGCACGGCACTGCGCGTCTAGTGGTAACGAACTGTGATCCATTTCTCGTAGCATGTTCTTGGTTGTTCTACGCGTAGGAAATTTTAATTTGCAGTTAACGCACCCTACCATAGATCCCAACATATAGGACCCCGACCTCTCGTGAGCCCACGCCCAGAAATTATCACCACCTCCCTGCCTGAGAGGTATGTTTAAAATTGCATCAGCATCCAGTGGTGTGAAGTTAGTCCTAATGAGATCAGTTTTCCAGGTCCAATTCTCATTGTCTATTAAGTCTGAAACCATATGGAGAGCGGCACCCCCAATCTGAACTGATGGTCTCAGTGATAGTTTCCCGGGGAGCCACCGATCAGTCCAAATGTTCACGGAGGTGCCATCACAGATTCGCTTCATTAGGCTGACCTCAAGTGCCTTCCATCCGGCCATAATCCCTCTCCAGGTAGCAGAAGCGCTCCATGGCGCTGTGGCACTCACGAAATCAGTCATTGGGAAGTAACGACCTTTTAGTATCCTAGCACATAAGGAGTCCGGGTTTGTGATCAACCTCCAGCTGTGTTTACCCAACAGTGCAATGTTGAAGCATTCCAAGTCTCGAAATCCCATGCCTCCTTTGCACTTTGGATGTGACAGAGATTTCCAGTCTAACCAATGCAAGGATTTCCGGTCAATGGAGCTGCTCCACCAAAACTTTGCCATCGGCGAGGTAATGCTTTTGTAGACCTTTTTGGTCAGCTTGAAGCAGCTCATAGTGAAGGTCGGTATGGATTGGGCCACCGACTTGAGCAGAACTTCCCTCTCCGCGCACGAGACCAGATGCTCGGTCCCCCCATTCATCCTCGATCTCACTCTATCACTAATGAATTTGAAGGATCCTGAGGTGATTTTCCCAATTGCTGTCGGTAGGCCCAAATATCTCTCATTAAAGGCCTCCACAAAAATTTCAAGTGCTTCTTTTAGTGATGCTCTCACAGGTTCTGGAGTGTTTGGGCTGAATAGGATGGAACTCTTGTCCCTGTTGACGCACTCGCCCGAGCATAGACCATAGACCCACAAGATATCATTCAGTCTAGCAGCACTCTCCTCCTTCGCTTGCATAAAGATAAGGCTGTCATCCGCAAAAAGCAGATGATTGATCCAAGGTGAGTGAATGCTGACTTGGATTCCTCTGTCCACATGAGCTCCACCATAACTATTGAGTAATGTTGTGAAACCCTCTGCACAGAGGAGAAATAGGTAAGGTGACACCGGGCAGCCTTGCCATAAACCCCTAGAGGGGGTGAAGTACGGCAAAAGGTCTCCATTCACGCGAACTGAAAATCGGACTGACGATACACACTTCATGATCAGTCGAACGAAAGAAGTGCTAAATCCTAGCTTAGACATGATAGCCGCAAGGTAGTGCCATTCTACACGGTCATATGCCTTCATCATGTCTAGTTTGACAGCGCAAACATAATTCTTTCCCTTTTTTCCTTTTCTTCAATGTATGAACACTCTCATGAGCAATGAGCACGTTATCCGTGATGAGCCGCCCTGGCACAAAAGCACTCTGCTCCTCGCTCACAATAACATCAAGAAAGCCCCTTATTCTGTTGAAAATGCATTTTGCTTTAATTTTGTATAGTACAAAACAGAGAGAGATAGGTCTATACTGATTGATGCGTTGTGGGTGCCGTACCTTGGGTATAAGTGCGATAGCAATGTCGTTCATACCCTCCGGTAATTCGCCACCATTGAGAAAACCCAACACCACAGGGATGATATCTTCTTTAAGCAGAGACCAGTGCCTCTGAAAGAAGCCCGCGGTAAAACCGTCCACACCCGGTGCTTTTGACGGTGCCATTTGGAATAGCGCCGCTTTGACTTCCTGTGCTGTGTAAGGCATGTCAATGCATGTATTCATTTGTTCAGACACACAGACTGGAACCAAATCAATGAGCTCATCTAGTTGGTTGAAGCCTTGAGATGTATATAGAGCTTGATAAAACTGCTGGACTTCCTCCTGATCATCCTCAACTATTTGGCAAACAGAACCATCTGCACGCTCAAGTCTCTCTATTTTACTCAAGTGCCTCCTCATAGCAGCTTGAGCATGAAACAATTTGGTGTTCCGATCACCGTGACGCAGCCACGGTACTCGCAATCATTGTCGCATCCATATTTCCTCCTGACGAAGTGCCTCACGCAACTTTTTAACTGTGGCCTTTTCTTCATCCGAGGGCCCTCTGCCGATAGCCTGACTCCATAAGCGATCTAGTTTTTCTCGGAACTTTTTTGTGGTAGCAGTTAGGCTACCAAATTCCTTCGCACCCCATGCTGATAACGTGCTCTGCATGTTCTTGAGTGCGCTGATCACACCGGCCAAACCTTGCTGACCTGACCCCCTTTGCCAATTATCTATCACCACTTGGTCATAGTCTGCATGTGTTTGCCAGACATCCTCATAGCGAAATTGCTTCGCTCTCCTTGTCCTGTACTTGACCTCGTCCGCCCTCAGTTCCAGCAGCAGGAAGCAGCGGTCTGATTCGGTCGTACTTATATGTCTCACTCGTGAATGGCCATACATGTGAATTAGGTCTGGATTCCCAAAAGCTCTATCCAACCTAGCTTTTACATTATCATGGCCCAACTGCCCGTTGTCCCATGTGTATTGTGTCCCCGTCCATCCCAGGTCCTGGAAGAGGCATTCATTAGTGACTTCCCGGAATGCTCACATTTTCCATTCAGGCCTTGCCGCTCGCGAGAAGTGTTCCGAAGCATAGAGCGTCTTGTTGAAGTCACCAACACACAACCAGACCGTGTGTTGTACTGCCATCAACGTACGAAGAAACCTCCAACTATGGTGTCGATCCCCTGCTCTAGGGGCGCCATAGAAACCCGTGAATCTCCATGGGTTAGTGTTTTGATCAATTTTCTGCACAATAACATCAATATGGCCAGAACTGTAGTTCCTGAGCTCAACCTTGACATCGGTTGACCAGAATAAAGCAATTCCTCCACTCAAACCCTCGCTATCCACCGCAAAACAGCCTACAAACCCGAGGGTGGTCTGCAGATTTTCTACTCTTTTTGCCGAAATTTTGGTTTCCATCACAAAGAGGAGACCGGGCCCTTCCTGCTTCACAATGTTGCGAAGCTCTCGAACTGCCGCTGGGTTCCCAAGCCCGCGACAGTTCCAACTCAGGCAATTCATTGCGATGGGTAGGGTTGCGCCGCAGCCTCTGCCGAAAGCCCTGAGTTAACCGGGGTAGGTTTCTTCTTCTTGGGAACTCTCTCCCCATCTTCATCTAGAGAGGTGTCTGAAGGTTCTCCCCCTATACTCTTTGCGACTTGTTCTGTAGGTGCAGTTTCAAAAGCCTCGTTGGTCAGCAAGGGCAGTTCAACCCTTCTGTAAACCTGTTGGTTGATTGGTGGTCCTCCCTTCCGTTTGTTCTGGTTTCTATGCTTTATGGGGGAGTTTACCTCAGCTCCTTTTTCAGCAGCAGTGGTTGAACCTCTAGTCTCAGCTTTATTATTCTGATTAGCAGTGTGCTCTCCGGACATGTTCTCACTGGAGCTTCCTTTTTTGCGCTCATCTGAAGCCCGCAGTCCCTTCCCAAAAGGTAGGTCTCCATTTGCATCTCTGGTTCCCGGGGTCGGACAATATAGGTTAGAATGGCCTAGACGGCCACATGAGAAGCAGAAGTGCGGGATGTTCTCGTACTGGATATCATAAGGATCCACACTCTTCCTCCTGGCCGATTCAATCACAATCCAGCGCCTCAATGGCTTGCTCACTTCCACTGTGACCCTGGCCCTCAGGTAGCCATTAACATGATCGAAGTTCACATCAGTAGCGTGCTCATCGATCTGCTTGGCTATTGCAGCACACCACTTTTCAATACGTAGGTTGAAGGGTAGGTTGACAACCCGAGCCCACATCTGAAGTCTGTCAAAACGCAGTTCGGAGGGGCGCATGCACTCATCAAATTCTGAGAGGATGACTGCGTGTTTGCTCACATGCCATGGCGCCCCTTGCCAAATGCGATCGCGATCTCTCTGATTTGCAAATTCAGCCACGAACGTATTCTCCCCTACAGATTTGAAATCCAAACCTCTAGGGTTTCCCCAAGCCGGACGGAGCGCGTTGGTTATGGTCTGGATGTGCAGGAGATTCCTATGCGGCACTTTCCCCGCCAGCAACCACTTCTCCGGCCTACCCTCGTGTGCATCATCCAGCACAAGCGGTGTGGCCTCCTCTCGGTGATGTCTAGTTTCCCCAAGGCCTCCGCTAGCTTTGCCCTCGCCGCCCTTGGCGACAGGGGATCCTTCCCTCTGCCCTGTCCTGACGGAGACGCCATCAGCAGGATCCAAGCCTGTCGCCTCGCCGAGTTTTAGCGCGCGCCCCCGTGTTCCACCCCCAAAACCCTAGATCGCCCTGGGTAGGCGCTCCGGGAGTTGCGGAGGAAAAGCCCCGTCGAGCCGAAGCTAGAATACATGTATTCGCTTGATCGTCAGGGTGCGCGTACGTATTTAAATATCTACGCTCCGGCCGGCAAGCTGGCCGCATATATGTACACAAATACGTATAGACAACTAGCCAGACTGTGAGGTCAATTAGCACATGAACCATCGAACGCCTCGGTCATGATTTCTTGTACCGGCTGGAGATTTCCAAAGAGCGAGAGACAAAGATTTAAACAACCTTCAAGGGGTTGAGGTAGGGACGCGTTTATCTTAAACAACGTTACATCCATATCGCTCCATAAAAATCGGAACGGCAATGGCCAGCGCCGGACCTTCTCCAGCTGCCTATAAATACTGAGGCACAACGCACGCACAAAAGGAGGCAATGCACAAAGCACCCATGGGGAGCCACCAAGAGATCCATCCATCAGCCGCGTCGAGCTCGGGTGAGGAGGTGATCCATCATTCTTTTCTTCGGTGGCTGCTGTCGTGGTGCCTGAGGCAGGTGACGGGCGTGGGCGAGCGCCGGGGCCGGGGCCGGGGTCGGGGGCGAGCGCAGGGGAGCGGCGAGGGAAGGGCTCCGACATTGCGACGGGGGAAGAGAGAGTGTAGGGATTTTGGGGAAAAGAGGCGGGATGAAGAGAGGAGTGGGGATTTTGGGGGTTAAGTGGGCATAGCGGTAGCGCGTTTTAACAAAACGCGATATAGCTACTCCAGGTAGCTATAGTGGTTTTGTGCAGAAATCGCTACTTCTATCTTGACTAGCTATAGCTCTTTTCACACGAAAGCGCTGCTACTATGTAGCAGTTTTCCTGTTTGTTTCCTTCTATTTTCTTTTCCTTTATTTTCTCTCAATTTTATTTTCTTTTTTTCTGAGAGCAGTGAACGAAGGGAAGGGGATATATATTGCATCATTTGACCGTTAAGTATGTATACAAAATAGGAACATATATATTACATCATTGGACCCATGCATAATAATGGCTAAGTGTGTATACAAAATAGGAACATATACAAAATAGGAACATCATTTGACTGATAACATACGGTTCCTCAGCGTTGATGTTTTTGTTTTTAAGTCAACTTCTTTCCATTCTTGTTCGTTGAAGAATAATTGAGCCCCTCATTGTGACTTTTCCTTTTCCATGGAGTATGTTTTTCTTAGGTAATGTAGTATTGCTTCTTCTTTTGACATATGCTTCATCATCATTGTCATCTTCCCTCATTGGGTTGCCATACTTATCGTAGTCTTCCTCGTTGGCGACTCCATCCATTCCAATGATGTTCCTTTTGCCTCTTCCCACGACAACACGGCTAGGATTGCGTGGGTCGGTTATGAAGAAGCATTTGTCACGTGCTTAGCATGTACCAATGGCTGGTTTTTTTGTGATAGCGTTCACGGTAGCACTCTTGGCGTCGGGTATAGTCATGGTAGTGAAACTCCGGTTTTCTCTTTCGACATTCTTAGCCCATCTGACACGGAACATCATCGTGTTGTGCAGTCCAGGGTAGTCAAGCTCCCAGATCTCCTCGACCCTTCCATAAAATCTTTCAATTTGCTGTTGTCGCTGTCGGTCATGCATTCCATCGTCACCCCTGAGTTCTGATCATCACGGTCCATATCTTTGGCCTCCGTGTATAACGTGTATCCATTGATATCGTATGCCTGATAGGTTATGAGGTTGGGCGAGGGGCCATGTGCTAAGGTGTATATGAGCAATCCGTCCTTAGAGCCCTCCTCAGGGGGATTAGCAATAGTATGCTCTTTGAACCAATGCAGGAAAGTGGAGTTGTGCTCTCTAGTAACTTCGGCATCCGTCCTGCATACCCCCTAGTCACGATACTTCTTTGCGATAATTTCTTTGTGCAGTGCCACGAAAAGATCTACCTTGTCTAGGTGTTGTAGCACTACCAAGTTTGCTCTGTGAAAGTCACTGCGTCGATCTGAGTATGCCACGTGTCGTTCCCTGCGACCGTTGGAGTGACCTTCTCCTTTGAGCCTCCCGTCATGCTTGTTAACGGGCAAACCAACACTAACACTAGGCGGCTAGTCTGCGCTATATAGAAAATTCTTGCAGAAAGAGATGCACTCATATGTCAGATAGCCCTGGACGATGCTTCCATCCGGACGGGAAATGTTATGAATGAATCCTTTGATGATCCCATCCATCCTTTCTAACGACATCATGTTGTGCAGGAATGACGGGCCCATGTCTATTATGTCGTCCACAACATGGACACACAGATGCACCATCACGTCAAAGAACGCGGGCAGGAAGTACATCTCAAGCTCAATCAGTATCACAACAATCTCTTCCTGTAGCCTTCCGAGCTGCTTCACACTGATCGACTTTCAAGAGATGACGTCGAAAAAGTTGCAGAGACCAATAAGCATGTCACGGACATGCTTGTCCATTATTCCTCTGATAATCATCACATGACAGTCATGGGACTTCATCCCGCTGAACATTTTCTTGCCCGTGTCTAGATATATGCTTATCTTGCCACAGTAACCAGAACTAACTTTAACTCTGCCAAGGCACTTAAAGAATTGATCGATCTCAGCCTGACTTAAGGTGAAGCAAGAAGGGGGGGGGGTAATAATTCTCTTCCTTTATTTTCTTTCCCTTCTTCTCCCGTGCCTCTGTCTCTGTCTCGTCTGACTTTTTACGGGGTGACATGTGCAGATCTTCCTTGATATTCAAATCTTGCAAGTCTTTTCTTGCCTTCGCCCATCCTTGGTCTTATCTGGCATGTTCATCACTGTCGCGAGCAAGCTCTCAAGGATATTCTTACAGATATGCATTTGATCAAGGCAATGAGGTGTATCGAGTTTGTGCCAGTACTCCAAGTCCCAGAAGGCAGACCTCGTCCTCCATACCTTCAGCAGTGGCTCCGGCGCCTTTCTCATCATCTTTCCCGGCGCGGGGCACTGCTCCCAGTTTTTCAACAACCCATCGATTTCTGCATTGCTCCGCTCACGTGGAGGCCCTCGATGCTCAGCGTGACCATTGGATAGATCTTCACGGTTTCTCCACGGGTCATACGGTTCGAGCCATCTTCGATGCCCCATGTACACGATTTGTCCAGACCCGCCATCTTTCCTTGACGTTAACTGCTGAGACGTCGTATCATCCATGCACCTCGTGCATCCACAATATCCATGGCACACCTGACCTGTGACATATCCATAACCGAGATAGTCGTGCACCGTCATGATTAGTGCGGCTCTCATGTAGAAATACTCGCCCTTGCTGGCGTCCCATGTCTTGGCTGGTGTTTTCCATAACGTGTCTAAATCCTCCTGAAGTAGCCCCAGATACAGATTAATATTATTTCCTAGTTGTTTCGGCCCTTGAATCAGCATGCTCATGTGAATGTACTTTGACTTCATGCACAACCAGGGGGGAGGTTGTACATCCATACAAACACGGGCCATGTGCTATGGTTGGTGTTCTGGTTGCCAAACGGATTCATGCCATCGGTACACGCACCGAGCATGATGTTCCTTGCATCACATTTGAAATACCGATAGAAGCTTTTCAACGCTCTCCACTGGCTTCCATCCTTGACGTGTCTCAGCTTCGGACCATCTCCATCATCGGGCTTCTTCCTCTCCGCGTGCCAGCGCATTAGCTTTGCTTCCTTGGGATCTACGAAATACCACTGGAGACGGGGAGTGATCGGTAAGTACCATACAACTATTTGGGGACATTTCTTCCCAGACTTCTTGTATCGATAAGCATTGCACACCGGACAACTTGTTTTTCCTGCGTGCTCCTTCCGATAAATTATGCAATCGTTGATGCATGCATGGTATCTAACGTGTGGCAGATCAAGAGGGCACACGATCTTCTTGGCCTCATCAACACTAGTAGGACATAGATTCCCCGCGGGAAGAACATCCTTTAGGTACTTGAGATGCTCATCGAGGCTAGTGTCGGTCCATTTGTTTTTAGCCTTCGTCTTCAGGAGTTGGAGCGTGAAACTCAAGCGGGTCACCTCAGGATTGCAACCATCATACAATGGAGTGTTCGAGTCTACCACCAGTTGCGAAGCAGTGCTTGAACATGAGGGTGTCGCATGATTGAACTTAGTACCAACGAACTCTTCTGCATGGAGTCCATGTTCTCTCTGCCGCCATGTCCAGCCCCTTCTCCTCCGCCATGTCCAGCCCCTTCTCCGCCGCCATGTCCGGCCTCTTCCTCGCCGCCATTATCGACCATCTCTTCGTCTTGCCCCGTGTCATCATTGCCTACCCCGTCGGCGTCCTCAACATCGTAATCCAAATATTCAATTATCCACCGAGTATAGCCATCCATGAAACCAGTCATGAGTAGGTGTGCTTCGACACGACCATCGTCATAGGGGTCGAGCCAAACTATTCCTTTGCATTTTCGACACGGACATAAAACCTCTGTCAGGTTATTTTCTTTCATGTCATGCACCGCCGACCGCAACCACCTGGCCACCATCGTTCCACTGACCATCATGAACATCTGCACGGTAATAATAAACAAATTGATTAAAAAATGCGTGAAGGCATCAAAGTCATACAAAAATTCGGCATGACCTTCCCTAAAAATAGGACATATATAGATCTCGAGTTTGCCCAGAATTCACCGAAACAGAAATAAATCGACATTTCGGCAAAACATAGGCAACTCAAAAGCACAATTCAGAGTCAACTCATGCCACACACACAATTTCCATCATATGGCCCAATTATCATATCACACACACATACACATATTTCCATTTTGCAAAAGCATGAAATTTTAATCACCTCTATCTCGAGATCGAGCACACGGTGAAGATGATGATGTAGGGAGATCAAAAGTGCACAAAGCTCTTCTTGACAAAGATAGATCTAGTTAGTGGGAAAATAAGTCACTTAACTATATGCTACATCTACCTAGCTAGCTAATTTGGGAGGAGACAACTTTAACTAGTGAAGGAGGAAGGAAAAGAGAAAGGAGATGCTTTAACGGAGGTGGTGTAGTTTGCTAGGAGTAATGAAGAGAGAGAAAGGTAGGTAGAAGAGGGAGAATAATGGGGGGAGAAGTATTGAGAAAGAAGAAGAGTGAGAGAGAGAGAGGACGTGGGAGGTAGGGGAAAGGGAAGAGAGGAGATGGGGGAGGGGAGGACGGGGAAAAAGGTGGTGGTGTGCTACGTCTTAGCAGTAGCGTGGGCGGAAAAACGCGCTACTGGTAAGAGTGTAGTAGTAGCGTGCTTTTCACACACACGCTACTGCTAAGCGGGGCAAACCATGTGCCCAATTTCAAAATTAGCAGTAGCGACCGGAGCAAAAGCACGCTACTACTATTGTATTAGCAGTAGCCCGTGTCGTGACACAGTGCTGCTGCTAAAGTTAGGTTAATGGGTACTGTCGGTCAATTTTTGTAGGAGCGCGGTTTATCCACCACGCGCTACTGCTAAATCTATATCCGTAGCGTGTGTATTGTACCCGTGCTACTGCTAATTAGTAGTAGCGCTGCTTTTTGTGCTGTACTGCTGCTAAGATTATGTTTATAAGGTTTTTCCTAGTAGTGATCTGACATGAGAGATTCTCAAAGCTGATCTTTTGCTCTTTTTTTTTGATAAAAGTAAGATCTGGACGTTCCTTTGATGCCTTTTTCCATTCTTGAATGGAGATCGGGATTTGGTCCTTCACAAGAACACCACATTGACGAATGAACTTGTCTGCATTCTTCTTAGGTTCGCGCGGTTCGTCATTAGGTTTGATGGCATCGATGTTGTACTTTACACCATCCTTCAACTTTTTGGCTGGGCCTCGAACTGTCTTGCTGCCTGTAGAAGATTTGCTTGATCCGGAGGGCTGAAAGAAGAAAGATCAATCTGTTAATATATATACAAATCAATTAAAACATGTGATTATCACCAGATGTCTGCTTATATATATATATATATATACGTGGCCGGTCTTTGTTGTATGAAGATCATCATCGTTCTGGACTTCATCTATTCATTCATCTTCATCGATTATCATATCACCCTCCCCGGTATTTTTCAAATATTGCCAGCCGTCATCTTCTTCATTCTCATCTGGCCAGCTCGGGGAGCGTATGATCTCAAACAGGGCCTCTTCTCCTTCTCTGACGGTATTGTCAGTCATAGCTTTTATTTAACTAATACAGAAGAAATATAAAACAATTTAGTACGCATCTCGAATAATAGTAGATAATTGATATGCATCTCGAATAATAGTAGATAATAGATATGCATCTCGAAAGATAAAACTGAATCATAATAGATAATAAGCATCATCGAATATAATCTCGAATACATCATCTCAAATATTATTGAATAATATAGTCTCAAATACATCATCTCGAATATCTCAAATACATCACTAGCTAATGCATCGAATAATCCAGTTGACTCGCGGTGGACATCCAAAGAGAAGGAACCACCACAGGATCATAGCTCGAGTGAGATCCTGACGTCCAACGCAACCATGTATTGGAGGACGTGCTCGTCCTCCTCCCTTACATGGTGAGGTACCACCTCCGCGGGCGACCTCCTCACCGAATGTGGCCCACGCGCCCGCCACCAAAGAAGCTCCGGGTCGACCACGGGACCCGGGTTCCTCACCAAGATGCGCGCCCCGAAGGTAGCACCTCCCAGTGCCAGCCCGGTGGAGCCTAGTCCCGAACATAGCGCCTCTGAAGCAGGACGTCGGCGCGAACAGGTCGATGAAGAGGATGCGGGCTGGGCATCGTTGACGTCGATAACAAATTCTATGAAAATATGTAATGTTTTTAAATGTTTGGCTAGGAACAGGATTCATAATCGTAACGGATTCTCTTAACTTATAAGGATTTAACAAAATGACGTCATTCAGGATGCGTAGAAAATGGTCCGTATTTTTCCTCGTCTCATCTAACCTTCTATATGTCACGTTGTGTACTGTCAAAGGATTCAAGAAAACCATGGCTTCATCATTAGCTGCAAGTAACATGTGCATAATGGTACGAAGCTCTCCAAATTGTTTTGGAACGGAGTCCCGGATAGGATAATTAGCATTTTGTTACGAAGTTCAGCAAGAGCCTTCCTAATATCGCTATGTGGAAGGCCTTTGCTAAAATTCGTACCAAAAAGCGAATTATTCTATTTGGAACTCCGTTCCAAAAAAACTTTGAAGAGCTTCATAGCATCATACGCCGGTTACTTCCGGCTAATAATGAAGCCATGAATTTCTTCAATACTTTGACAGCAACGTGACATATAAAAGAATATATATATATATATATATATATATATATCTATATATATATAGAGAGAGAGAGAGGGAGGGAGAGAGAGAGAGATGAGATCAGGAAAAATTGGATCAACTTGTGCACATCCATAATAGGGGCATTCTTATGTCAAAATTCAAACATTGACATATGATCAAACTTTGACATATGAGCAAATATTGTTGGACATGTCAAAATTCCAACTTTGACATATATCATCAAACTTTGACATATATACATATAATCATCTAATCAAAATCTATTATATATAAAAAGCCCTGTTCAAGAATTCATCCTATTAACCAGTTAACTTGCCGATTAATCCCTACTCGTAGGGTCACCGAGTAGCCGATTAACTGATTAATCGCCCGAGTAATTGATTAAATGGCCGATTAACTTGCCGATTAGCCTATTAATCCCCTACTCGTCACCCAACCGAGCAGCTACCAGTTAACGATTTCCTCAACAATGATAAAAAGTGCTTGAAGGGCTCACCAAAAAATAGAGAATTAGGCTAGAAAATCCCACAAAAAACAGTAACATCCAACCGTTTAATTAATACACTACTTGATGAGAACATGAATACCATTGTTACACCCACAGCCCCTGCTGCTATGCATACTGGACCAATTACTAGAGCTCGCGCACGCCAACTAAATTACCAGGTACTTTCGTTTCTTGGTAATGATTCTAATGCTCATGAGAATATGATGCTGCCTAAATTGGATACATTTGTTTTGCTTACAAATGAAGGGCCTAGCTTGGAGAAAGATGAACATTGGAGCAAGAACAAGCATAGAGATGATGGCATGCACAAGGGGAACAAGAACGGAGTTACAAGTGATGATTTCAGGTCTTTGAAGCCACCATAACGAGTGCATGAAGCCTTGGACGAAATATACAAGATGCCACTTCATAAATTTCGTCCAGAGGCTATTATAGGTGCTGCGTCACCTTTTTATTGGGCCAGGCCCATGTAATTTTGAAATACATAAGTATAGGCTATTTTTAGAGTCCGTATGTGTGGGGAAACAAGAGATAACCTCTCGGAGTTGGTTTAGCGATTGCTAAGGCGCGACGTCCTCGCACGTTTGTAGTCGGATCGTCAAAGTCGACTTCCACCAAAGCGATATCCATCATCTCATCGAAAGACGGGACACCTTTGCCTCTATCAAGTGGTATTAGATTTCCAAGTTGCTCGGTGAGATTTTACAGTTTTTCGTAGTTTAGATCGAGTCTTTTCTTCATACCTATAGTCTACGAAAAAGCCACAAAAAAATTAGGGTTAGTTCATCATATCCGAACCAGTCTGAGCCATTGCATAATCTTTTCTGTATTTGCTTTGTTGAATTTGTGGTTGCATCGTCATGTCTAGTTGCCGGTCTTAGTGTCTAGTCCTTTAGAGTTTTGAGTTCTGTTCACAAGTTGTCACGCCGCCACTGCATCATCATCATCACCGCTGCCATATACCACCATCGTCATCACTGCTGCCATATACCACCATCGTCATCACCGCTGCCATATACCACATATCCACCTCCATCACGCCAATCTGAGTCCACCTGCAACATATATCTGCCACCAGTCCGAGTTCCACCAGATTCATCTCCGCCACCAGTCCGAGTTTCCACCAGATTCATCTCCGCCACCAGTCCTAGTCCGACTCCAGTCATTGTTGCCTTGTTCTCGATTTCCAGATCACGCGATACTCTGAGTCGTGACAGCGGAGGACTCCCCATCTTCCGAGTCTAGAAAATTCTGGCTAGGCAGTTTCTAGACCATTTGTAGACATTTTCGAAAAAAATTGTTGCGGAGCAAAAAAAAAAGAAAAAGAAAAAAAAGTGCAAAAAAAGTGCAAAAAAAGAGAGAGAGAAAATTCAGAGGGTGCTCCTCCCTTGTTTACGTGCAGCGCCGTGATTTTGTTAGTGTTCTAGGCTCGCGTCTCTAGCACAGTCTAGCCTAGGACCAGCACAGTACCGTCGTTGAGCGTTTATTCAACTTTGCATCTCTGAATTGATTATTGCTGAACTTTTTTGCTACCATATTATAAGCCTTCCCAGCTCCACATACATCTACGTCGTGCGTTTGATTCTCCCTGGTAATCGCTCTATCCAAGCTTTGAGAGTTTTGACTACAACGGTTACCGATCACCACCTGCTGCTGGGTAAGAACTGGTAAGAATTTGAGATTCGCTTGAAGGATTTGTGACACACCACCACCACCACCGCTTCCTAGTAGTCTGTAGAATCATATTATTTTGTGTTTCTATTGCTGCTAACCATGCCAGGATCACAAGCCGATGAGACTGATTGGGAGAACCTGACGAACAAACAGCTACATGATAAATTTCAGCAAATGATGAGTGAACAGGTGCAAGATGTGCTGAACAATTTTGAAGAGGCCATGGAGAAGATCACTAGCCTTGAGAAGACGTTCGAAACAAAGCTCGATAACAGATTTAATGAACTGCTTGCGCGTCTTCCACCACCGGCTGCACCTGCCGCACCTCTCCAACAACAACAACAACAATTACCTCCAGGTCGTGAAACAACCCTCCGCCGAGCGAGCCGTGTACTTCTTCGGCCTGGCCAAACTGTTGGTGCTGCTGTTGATACTTCTGTGGCTCCTGCTGCTGATGCGGAGGATGATGAATATGCGGGCGATTATGAGGATGAGGTTGATGAAAATCAGAACTACGTGCAGCCACCAACACCACCACCAGCAGGTCGACCTCAGGTATATATTCGCAATGGTAGGCCCGCACCACCACCTCAGGTACGCGATGATGTCCATATTCCTAAACTGAAATTGAATATTCCACCATTTTAGGGTAGATATGTTCCTGATATATATCTTACTTGGGAGTTAGAAACTGAACAACGATTTACATGTTTACAATATCCTGAGGAGAGACGGGTTGCTACTGCTGTTTGTGCTTTCACTAGTTTTGCATGTGTATGGTGGTCTGAACATTGTAGATTATATCCTATTCCAACTACTTGGGCTACTTTGAAAACTGCTATGCGTACGCGTTGGGTTCCACCATATTATCAATGTGAATTGCTTCAAAAATTGCAGCGTTTAAGACAAGGAAAAAATTCTATAGAAGAATATTATCAGGAGTTACAAATTGGCATGATTAGATGTGGTATTGTTGAGGAGAATGAAGCTATGCTTGCACGTTTTCTGGGTGGATTAAATTGAGAGATTCAGACCATTCTAGACTATAAGGAGTATACTAATATCACTCGTTTATTGGATCTTGCTTGTAAAGCTGAACATGAAGTGCAGGATCGACAAGCATTGGCGCGAACTAACTTTTCTGCAGGCCGACCTTCATCATGGACAACGCATGCATGTTCTACTTCAACTGCACTAGCACCTCCATCAGGTGCCACCTCCAGCCGTGATACAAGAAAACAGGCACAACCACCATTATCTGCCAAGAGCGCACCTGCGGGGCCTGCACAACATGCTTCTTCTTCCATAGCATCAACAGGGCACACAAGTGATATTATTTGTCGTCGTTGTAAGGGAGGAGGTCATTATGCGAGAGAATGCAAATCTCAGCGTGTGATGATTGCTACCGAGGATGGCGGGTGTGAGTCCGCTAGTGACTATGATGAGGAGACTTTGGCTCTTATTACACGTGAAGAACATGGTCGAGATGATTCTGATCATGAGACGCAATACATGGCTCCTGAAGACGCTGACAGGTATGAATGTTTAGTTGCTCAACGTGTTTTGAGTGTGCAGGTCACACAAGCTGAGCAAAATCAGAGGCACAATTTGTTCCATACCAAGGGAGTTGTGAAGGAACGTTCTGTGCGCGTCATCATAGACGGAGGGAGCTGCAACAACTTGGCTAGCATGGAGATGGTGGAGAAGCTTTCTCTCACCACAAGACCACATCCACGTCCTTACTACATCCAATGGTTCAACAACAGCGGCAAGGTTAAGGTAACACGTACTATTTGTGTGCATTTTAGTATCTCTACATATGCTGATTATGTTGATTGTGATGTGGTACCTATGCAAGCATGTTCCTTATTACTTGGTAGACCATGGCAATTTGATAAAAATTCTGTACACCATGGTAGAAACAATCGCTATACTCTTGTTCATAAGGATAAAAATATTACTTTGCTTCATATGACTCCTGATTCCATTTTGAAAGATGATATTAATAGAGCTAATAAAGCAAAACAGGAGAAGAATAAGAGTGAAAATCAGATTGTGGCAAAAGAATTTGAGCAACAAATGCAGCCTAATAATAAACCATCTAGTGTTGCTTCTGAAATTAAATTGAAAAGTGCATGTTTATTTGCCACCAAATCTGTTATTGATGAGCTAGATTTTAGCAAATCTGTTTGCTATGCTTTTGTGTGCAAAGAGGCATTATTTTCATTCGAGGACGTGCCTTCCTCTTTGCCTCCTGCTGTCACTAACATTTTGCAGGAGTTCGCTGACGTCTTTCCACAAGACGTGCCACCGGGATTACCGCCTATTCGAGGGATTGAGCATCAGATTGACTTAATTCCCGGTGCTTCACTGCCAAACCGTGCACCATACCGTACCAATCCAGAGGAGACGAAGGAGATTATGCGTCAAGTACAAGAGCTTCTCGACAAAGGTTATATACGCGAATCCCTTAGTCCTTGTGCTGTTCCTATTATTCTAGTGCCGAAAAAGTATGGTACATCACGTATGTGTGTTGATTGTAGAGGCATTAATAATATTACTATTCGTTATCGTCATCCTATTCCTAGGCTAGATGATATGCTTGATGAATTGAGTGGCTCTACAATATTCTCCAAAGTTGATTTGCATAGTGGATACCATCAAATTCATATGAAATTGGGAGATGAATGGAAAACAGCATTTAAAACTAAGTTTGGATTATATGAGTGGTTAGTCATGCCTTTTGGGTTAACTAATGCACCTAGTACTTTCATGAGATTAATGAACGAAGTTTTACGTGCTTTCATTGGACGATTTGTGGTAGTTTACTTTGATGACATATTGATTTATAGCAGATCTTTGGAAGAACATTTGGAACATTTATGTGCTGTTTTTATTGCTCTACGTGATGCATGTTTGTTTGGTAACCTTGGGAAGTGCACCTTTTGCACCGACCGAGTATCTTTTCTTGGCTATATTGTTACTCCACAGGGAACTGAAGTTGATAAAGCCAAGATTGAAGCTATTGAGAGTTGGCCGCAGCCCAAAACGGTCACATAAGTGAGGAGTTTTCTTGGCCTCGCTGGATTCTATAGGCGTTTTGTGAGAGATTTCAGCACCATTGCTGCACCTCTCAATGAGCTTACAAAGAAAGATGTGCCTTTTCTGTGGGGTACCGCACAGGAAGAAGCCTTCACGGTATTGAAAGATAAATTGACACATACTCCTTTACTCCAACTTCCTGATTTTAATAAGACTTTTGAGCTTGAATGTGATGCTAGTGGAATTGGATTAGGAGGTGTGTTATTACAAGATGGCAAACCTGTTGCATACTTTTCTGAAAAATTGAGTGGGCCTAGTCTGAATTATTCTACTTATGATAAAGAATTATATGCTCTTGTTTGGACTTTAGAAACATGGCAACATTATTTATGGCCCAAAGAATTTGTTATACATTCTGATCATGAATCTTTGAAACATATTAAAAGTCAAGCTAAACTGAATCGTAGACATGCTAAATGGGTTGAATTCATTGAGACTTTCCCTTGTGTCATTAAACACAAGAAGGGAAAAGAAAATGTTATTGCTGATGCATTGTCTCGTCGCTATACTATGCTTTCACAACTTGACTCCAAATATTTGGTTTGGAGACCATCAAAGATCAATATGTGCATGATGCCGATTTTAAAGATGTAATGCAGAATTGTAAAGAAGGAAGAATGTGGAACAAGTTTGTCGTTAACGATGGATTTGTGTTTCGTGCTAACAAGCTATGCATTCCAGCTAGCTCCGTTCGTCTTTTGTTGTTGCAGGAGGCGCATGGAGGAGGATTAATGGGACACTTTGGCGTGAAGAAGACGGAGGACGTACTTGCTACACATTTCTGTTGGCCAAAGATGAGACGGGATGTTGAGCGTTTTATTGCTCGCTGCACTACATGTCAAAACGCTAAGTCACGACTCAATCCTCATGGTTTATATATGCCTTTGCATGTACCTAGTGTTCCTTGGGAGGATATATCTATGGACTTTGTTTTAGATTTACCTCGAACAAAGAAGGGGAGGGATAGCATATTTGTTGTCGTGGATAGATTCTCGAAAATGGCACACTTTATACCATGTCATAAAAGCGATGATGCTGTTAATGTTGCTGATTTGTTCTTTCGTGAAATTATTCGCTTGCATGGTGTCCCAAATACTATTGTTTTAGATCGTGATACTAAATTTCTTAGCCACTTTTGGAGATGTTTATGGGCTAAGTTGGGGACTAAACTGCTTTTTAGTACTACTTGTCACCCCCAAACTGATGGACAAACTGAAGTAGTCAATAGAACATTGTCTACTATGCTTAGGGCTGTTTTGAAGAGTCATAAGAAAATGTGGGAGGAATGCTTGCCTCATATTGAATTTGCTTATAATCGTTCATTGCATTCTACTACTAAGATGTGCCCTTTTGAAGTTGTGTATGGTTTCCTACCTCGTGCACCTATTGATTTGTTGCCTCTTCCATCTTCGGAGAAGGTTAATTTTGAAGCTAAACAACGTGCTGAATTGATTTTAAAAATGCATGAGTTAACTAAGGAAAACATTGAGCGTATGAATGCCAAATATAAACTTGCTGGAGATAAGGGTAGAAAACATGTTGTGTTTGCACCTGGAGATCTTGTTTGGTTACATTTGCGTAAGGATAGATTTCCTGATTTGCGCAAATCAAAGCTCATGCCACGTGCTGATGGTCCCTTTAAGGTGTTAGAGAAAATAAATGATAATGCATATAAACTTGAGCTGCCTGCAGATTTTGGGGTTAGTCCCACTTTTAACATTGCAGATTTGAAGCCTTATTTGGGTGAGGAAGATGAGCTTCCGTCGAGGACGACTTCATTTCAAGAAGGGGAGGATGATGAGGACATCAATACCATTGTTACACCCACAGCCCCTGCTGCTATACATACTGGACCAATTACTAGAGCTCGCGCACGCCAACTAAATTACCAGGTACTTTCGTTTCTTGGTAATGATTCTAATGCTCATGAGAATATGATGCTGCCTAAATTGGATACATTTGTTTTGCTTACAAATGAAGGGCCTAGCTTGGAGAAGGATGAACATTGGAGCAAGAACAAGCATAGAGATGATGGCATGCACAAGGGGAACAAGAACGGAGTTACAAGTGATGATTTCAGGTCTTTGAAGCCACCATAACGAGTGCATGAAGCCTTGGATGAAATATACAAGATGTCACTTCATAAATTTCGTCCAGAGGCTATTATAGGTGCTGCGTCACCTTTTTATTGGGCCAGGCCCATGTAATTTTGAAATACATAAGTATAGTCTATTTTTAGAGTCCGTATGTGTGGGGAAACAAGTGATAGGGTTGATTTCGGACCCCTCCACCAAGGGCCACGAAATTCCCCCTCTCTTCCTCCATATATACAGCCCTTAGGGCACCATTTAGACTTTGGGTTTTGTTTAGATTAAAGTTCGCGATAGCTGCAACTTCGCGTACTTCGTTTGTGTTCAACGACCAGACAAAGGCGTCACAGAACCTCACGTTGATCAATAAAGCTTTCATCTTATATTCGCAATATCCAGATTGCAATCTCAGTTTCTTGCTTGTTCTTCATTTGCTCGCAGGAAACAGACCCTCGTGGTCAGGTTGATCGTGCTCCGGCGTGGTCAATAACCTCGGAGTTGGTTTAGCGATTGCTAAGGTGCGACGTCCTCACACGTTCGTAGTCGGATCGTCAAAGTCGACTTCCAGCAAAGCGATATCCATCATCTCATCAAAAGACGGGACACCTTTGCCTCTATCACTACTTTTTAATAGGGAAATGTTTGGGTACGGCACGCTGGCCGAAACTTCGGCCGGTCTCGCGAGCTCACTCGATCCCAATTGATCTGATCTGCGGTTCCGTTTTTCCCGCACACGCCCCCTTATCCCTTTTTCCGCCCCGCTCCTGGTCTCCCGCAGCGAGCGCGCGTCTACTGCACAGCCGGCCGGCGAGGGGACCTCCAGCACCATCCCGACTCGCTCCCGACGGCCGCATCACATCAGGGTGCGAGCTCTCTCTTGAAAAAAGCTACAGCTCCCGCGCGCAGCAGATGCAGCTCAGCTCTCTCTTGAAAAAAGCTAGAGCGCTCGCGCCAGCAGATGCAGCTTCGCCGTCGCCTCCGCTTGTAGCCCAACTCCCTCGTCGACATTGGTCAGCCATTTACCGTGGTCACCTCCTCCGTCCATTACCTACTGAACCTTTCCAGCACTGCGCAACACTGGTTGCAGCTTTGACCTCTGCGGTTGAAGCAAAAGAAAACATAAACGCCATGGTTGTCCTCGAGGAAGAAAGCCAGTTCCAGAAAATTTCATGGCTGTTTTTGTAGCACCACTAATGTTCGGTTCCAGCAAATCCTGTGGCTGGTTGTAGCACCACCGATGCCCCATTCCAGCAAAAACTGGCATTTTTTTTGCTACAACCGGCGTCCAAATATGCTACGACTGGCAATCCAAAGTGCTACAACTGGCATATTGTTTTGCTACTATGGTGGTGACCACGTGCCCACAGATGCTGCAACTGCTATCGCTAGATGCTGGAACCGGCATAATGTTTTGCTACTATGGGCGGTGACCATGGTGGCGCGACGGCCGCAAAACCAGAGGCAGCAATGTTGAGAATGCTACAACCACGAGGCCACCTGCTGGAACCCGCAATGCCATTTGTTACAATCGTCTTCTTTTTGCTGGAACCAGAGAAGATCGAGGCTATGACTTGCGCACGGCGAGCTACAACCAGCGACAAGAAAAGCTACAAGCGATGCAATTTTTTGCTGGAACTACATATAGTGGTTTTCGCGAGTTACTTTGCCGCCTCCATGAACGTTGCAACCGGGGAGGCGCCACCAGCGGCGGAGCTGTCACCGACGAGCAGCGGCGTCGTGGCCGGCGACGGCTACCCACGACCGCAAAGGTCGAGGAGAAAGTGTGGGGGAGCTGCTGCCGGCGTGCAGCGGGGCTGCAACCAGCAGCTCAAAAATGCGAGCATCGACGGCGGCGACCGACGGCGGCGAGCGTCGACGGTGAGGCAACTCCGGGGAGCTTCAAGCGCCTGACCGGGATTCGCGACGCCGACGCCAGGTGCTTCGAACGGCGGCCGCGGGTGAGCCGTGCCTCGCTGTATTAGAATCGCGTTTTAGAACGAAACTGTTTGGATAGAGGAGACAATCGAACAGTTCTGTTTACATTAATCGGGCGGTGCACATCCGACCAGCCGAAAGTTTCAGCCGGCGCGCCGGCACAGAGTGCTTCCCTTTTTAATAGCCATTAGATATGTTTTAAAAGAAAAAATGACCCACCACTGCCATTATAAGGAAAAACGGTTCATCCATGTCCCCTTATGTTATAACAGAAAAAACAAAGCCTAGCATAAGACATTCCTTAAAAAAAAACACTAGCGTGCCTCAAGAAAAGCGTGGGCTGATGTATTTCTGTATACATGCATGCAGTCTTCCTTGCTAGCTTTGGACTCTAAAAAATAAAACCAGCGTGACACTCCATAATTGCTTTCCTTACTTTTAGACTTTGTATATGCATGCAGCGTCTTTTCATGATATATGGATGCGTAAAAGTCATGCATTACTTGATGTATCTAAAAGGAAATAACGGCCACAACAGGCGTGCTAGGAATTGGGAGAGTTATTTCCTAACAGCCAATACGTACTTGTCATAAAAAAGGCGATAACAGCAAAATATGCTGCTTGGTCCAAAACATTTTACATGGCATGAAAAAAGCGATCTCTAGACTTCATGTCTAATATATGGATGTATGTTTACTACCTTTTCAAAAGTATCCGCAGAAAGACTACTACTATAATAAAGTAAATGATCTGTTAATTTGAGGAAAAAAAGTTACACACGAGAAATCTATCTATTATTATATATATAAAGTATTTAATGGGATCACCATAATAAATATTAATTGTTTAGGAAACCTCGCAACAATTACAAACATCCGGCCTTTAATTTAGTGTGCCTATTCCAAATAATCAAAGTACAACTGTTAGATCTTGAGAAATTAGGTGGGACCACTAAATAAGATCACAATATGTTTGAACTTCACGCTCAAAGTCAGGGTCACAACAGGTTGATTACCCCACGATCAGTTGATCAGATCATCCAAAAAAAGCGATTAGATCATCCTAAAAAAAGGTGCGATCAGACAGTCCTACAAAAATGAACTTTTTTTGAGGGACCTACAAAAACAAACTAAGCCATCGATCAGACATGCAAAAAGAAAAGAGGAATCACACCATCCCATAAAAAATAGTGATCAGACCAACCTACAAAACCAAACTGAGCGATCAGGTACCAATGAAAAAAATATGGAGCGATCAGGCCATCCCACAAAAAAAAACTTAGGCGTCGACGCTGGTCCATCACACGAACAATCAGACAATCAGAAAAGTAAATACATGACGCGTACAGGAAAAGATCCCTGGCCAACCAAACATATAACTAAATTCTCACGATCCTTCCTCACAAAAAAGACATAATTCTGTACTGGCTCCTTCCTCCGAAACTTCCTCGGCATGCAAAAAAATAATCTTTTTCGATCGTGCAAACGTGATAAACTCAGTCATCCCTCTAATAGCTTCATTCAACTGGCACAAGCCGGCTCCGTCGGGCAATCCGACAACATCCCATAAGTATCATCTACACGAAATTATAAACCAAACATATTAATGTATCAATAACACTTCAACTATTCTGTATCTAGGCATTGCTCGCCTAAAAATATTTGACATGTTAGCTGAGACGGTGTATTCTAGATTAAGTAATGAAATTATATAGGTATGGGTTCATGTCTAAATGGTATTAGATCCATACATTTCACTCATCTAGAGAACGTTGATGCCATGGATGTTGGTTCCAGTGTATTCACGTTAAGATAATTAATATGCTCCAGAAGTCTTCAACCATACTACTGCTGTAATATACACAAATGGGATTGCTTGGTGCGATATAGAAAAACACATATGGTGCATCAGATGGATTTCATATTAGCTATTATTGGATCAGACACCGGTAGGATGCCAAAATGTAGCTCAAAGAAAATGCATGCATAATAGTTATGTTTATGTACAAAAGGTGCAACTTATATTAGCTCAAAGAAAATTCATTTTAAGCTCCCTGTCTTAGACTGCAATGACTGGTATATTTTTCAACTTAATGAAAACTTGAATAGGGTTGGAATTGCGCATTACATCTTAATTGTGAATAGCAAACTTATGTGCTCAATGCATCAATGTATTTTATCTGAACCTTAGGTACATTGTTTCTTTGTTTCAATGTTACAAAAATATCAATTCACACACTGATTGGCGATAATAAGAAGCAATATAAGAAAGAATAGTTTTCATTAACTCACAAAAAGATCATCTAATATTTTTAATATTTCTCCTGGACTATCAAGATAAATATATTGACATTAGGATTATCATCATAATGCTACATGGTTAAGTATAATGGAAAGTACAACAATACCTACAAAAATATGCAATTAAGTTGTGTTGATGATCCATCAAAGACACACCATATGTTGTCTACAAAGTGATAGTATCACGAAGATGATTCCGTTTTTGTGTTTTGTGCAGCTTAATTATCGGTTAGTGATTATCTTAATCATGCTTTACATATTTAGAAAAAAATTGTTATATGATCTATTTATTTTGTCAATATGATAGATGAATATTTGATATTTAGTTTCTCATTCAACAAAAAATATCTTTCATATAGATTAAAATTTGAGCTAAATCATCCATCTATGTATGCTTGGATGAATAATTGATATTTATTTTCTCATTCAACAAAAAAAATCTTACATATAGAATAAAATTTGAGCTAAATCCTATATCTTTGTATGTTTGTAAGAACAAATCCTTCCTAGCCAAATAAATGTTGTCTCAGAAAAATAAAAAATATTTACTCTGTTGCCTTACTGTATTTTGTGAAGTACTACCCTGCACAAATAAATTGGTGTTTAAAAGGAACAAATGTTACGAATTATAAATTTCCAAACATGATTCATCATGAAAACATTTAGTACGACATGCACACTAAGCAGGTAAATGATAAATAAATAATAAGAAAAACTGTACCTAAGACAAACTATGTTCCCAAAATTAATACCGTATATCGTAAATGTCGTCACATTTGGTCCATATTTTTAGACATATCGAATACTGATATATTCCCATTACTAAGTGTTCAAAAGATCTAGCCTACGCATCGAGCAGACCACTTTGCTAGTTCATCTAATTAACATTTATATATCTAAAATTCATCTAACATTTCTATAACTAAAAGTATAAAAAACTAAAAAAACATGCATCTAAAATGTACATATCTAATTCATCTAACATTTATATAACTAAAAGTGTCAAATTCCTTAACTTTTTAATATATACATCTAATCATGTAGTGAAAAAATGTCAAAATTCATCTAACTAACATTTCTATATCTAAAATTCATCTAATGTTTCTATAACTAAAAGTATAAAAAACTAAAAAAACATTCATCTAACATTTATACATATAATTCATCTAACATTTCTATAACTAAAAATATAAAAACCTAAAAAACAGAAAATAAGAAAATACGAAAGTGTGTGTGTGTGTGTGTGTGTGTGTGTGTGCGTGTGTGTTCATATGCATGTGTGTGTGCGGGCTGGATCATCTATGGGAGGGCGGCCATGGCGGCGGGTCCTCATAGCGGGGCATCAGGGGCGGCGACGGAAACGGTTGGAGCCACCAATCGAGACTAAAGGTCAGGCTGAGCCAGGTGAAGTGGCGGGAAGCGGCCACCTTTAGTCGCGGTTGGTGGCTCCAACCAGGATTAAAGACCCCCCCTTAGTTGCAGTTTCATCCACCAACCGCAACTAAAGGTGGTGCACTGCCACCTGCTACCTCTTGAGCATGCGTTGGTTTTTCCCTTGAAGAGGAAATGGTGATGCAGCAAAGTAGTGTAAATATTTCCTTCAGTTTTGAAAACCGAGGTATCAATCCAGTAGGAGACTACACTCCAAGTCCCTCGTACCTACACAAACAAACAAGAACCTCGCAACCAACGTGAAAAAGGTGTTATCAATCCCTTCACGGCCACTTGCGAAAGTGAGATCTAATAGAGATAATAAGATAAGATAAATATTTTTGGTATTTTTATGATATAGATTGGAAAGTAAAGATTGCAAAATAAAGTAGATCGAAAACTTATATGATGGAAAATAGACCCGGGGGCCATAGGTTTCACTAGTGGCTTTTCTCAAGATAGCATAAGTATTACGGTGGGTGAACAAATTACTGTCGAGCAATTGATAGAAAAGTGCATAATTATGAGAATATCTAGGCATGATCATATATATAGTCATCACGTCCAAGATTAGTAGACCGACTCATGCCTGCATCTACTACTATTACTCCACACATCGACCGCTATCCAGCATGCATCTAGAGTATTAAGTTCAAAAGAACAAAGTAACACATTAGGAAAGATGACATGATGTAGAAGGATAAACTCAAGCAATATGATATAAACCCCATCTTTTTATCCTCGATGGCAACAATACAATACATGCCTTGTTGCCGCTGCTGTCACTGGGAAAGGACACCGCAAGATTGAACCCAAAGCTAAGCACTTCTCCCATTGCAAGAAAGATCAATCTAGTAGGCCAAACCAAACTGATAATTCGAAGAGACTTGCAAAGATAACCAATCATACATAAAAGAATTCAGAGGAGATTCAAATATTTCTCATAGATAAACTTGATCACAAACCCACAATTCATCGGATCTCGACAAACACACCGCAAAAAGAGTTACATCAAATAGATCTCCAAGAAGATCGAGGAGAACTTTGTATTGAGATTCAAAGAGAGAGAAGAAGCCATCTATCTAATAACTATGGACCCGAAGGTCTGTGATAAAATACTCACAACTCATCGGAGAGGCTATGGCGTTGATGTAGAAGCCCTCCATGGTCGATTCCCCCTCCAGCAGAGCACCGGAAAAGGCTCCAAGATGGGATCTCATGGGTACAGCAGGTTGCGGCGGTGGAAATAGGGTCTCGTGGTGCTCCTTGATATTTTCGGGGTACGTAGATATACATAGGCGAAGGAAGTCGGTCAGGGGAGCCACGAGGGGCTCACGAGGGTGGGGGTCGCGCCCACCCCCATAGGGTGCGCCCACCCCTCTAGGGCGCGCCCTCCTACCTTGTGGCCTCCTTGTCTGCTTCTTGACGTCCACTCCAAGTCTCCTGGATTGCGTTTGTTCCAAAAATAACTCTCGTGAAGGTTTCATTCCGTTTGGACTTTGTTTGATATTCCTTTTCTGCAAAACACTGAAACAGACAAAAAAACAGCAATTTGTGTTGGGCCTCCGGTTAATAGGTTAGTCCCAAAAATGGTATAAAAGTGTTTAGTAAAGCCCATAAACATCCAAAACAGGTAATATAATAGCATGGAACAATCAAAAATTATAGATATGTTGGAGACGTAGCAAGCATCCCCAAGCTTAATTCCTACTCTTCCTCGAGTAGGTAAATGATAAAAACAGAATTTTTGATGTGGAATGCTACCTAACATAATTCTCAATGTATTTTTTTATTGTGGCATGAATGTTCAGATCCGAAAGATTCAAGATAAAAGTTTAATGTTGACATAAAAATAATAATACTTCAAGCATACTAACTAAGCAATCATGTCTTCTCAAAATAACATGGCCAAAGAAAGTTCATCCCTACAAAATTATATAGTTTGGTCATGCTCCATTTTCGTTACACAAGAATGGTCTCATCATGCACAACCCCGATGACAAGCCAAGCAATTGTTTCATACTTTAGTAATGTCAAACTTTTTCAACCTTCACGCAATACATGGGCATGAGCCATGTATATAGCACTATGGGTGGAATAGAATATAATGATGGGGCTTATGTGGAGAAGACAAAAAGGGAGAAAGTGTCACATTGACGCGGATAATCAACGGCCTAGGGAGATGCCCATCAATTGATGTCAATGCAAGGAGTAGGGATTGCCATGCAACGGATGCGCTAGAGCTATAAATGTATGAAAGCTCAACAAAAGAAACAAAGTGGGTGTGCATCCAACTTGCTTGCTCACGAAGACCTAGGGCATTTGAGGAAGCCCATTGTTGGAATATATAAGCCAAGTCCTATAATGAAAATTTTCCACTATTATATGAAAGTGACAAAACAAGATACTTTATATCATAAAGATCATGGTTCTAGTTTGAAGCACAAGTGTTGAAAAAGGTTAGTAGAATTGTCCCCCTTTTTTGGGCCTTTTTTTATTTGGCCTTTCTCTTTTTTTTGCCTTTCCCTTTTTTTTTATTTGGCATTTTTTTCATGGGACAATGCTCTATTAATGATGATCATCACACTTCTATTTATTTACAACTCAATGATTACAACTCGATACTAGAACAAAATATGACTTTATATGAATGCCTCCGGCGGTGTACTAGAATGGGCAATGAAACAAGATTGACATGTATGAAATTATGAATGGTGGCTTTGCCACAAATACGATGTCAACTACATGATCATGCAAGGAAATATGACAATGACAAAATGTGTCATAATAAATGAAACAGTGGAAAGTTGCATGGCAATATATCTTGGAATGGCTATGGAAATGCCATAGTAGGTAGGTATGGTGGCTGTTTTGAGGAAGATATAAGGAGGTTTATGTGTGATAGAGCGTATCATATCACGGGGTTTGGATGCACCAGCAAAGTTTGCACCAACTCTCAATGTGAGAAAGGGCAATGCACGGTACCGAAGAGGCTAGCAATGGTGGTAAGGTAAAAGTGCGTATAATCCATGGACTCAACTCATATACTTATTGCAAAAATCTACAAGTCATCAAAAACCAAGCACTACGCGCATGCTCCTAGGGGGATAGATTGGTATGAAAAAACCATCGCTCATCCCCACTGCCACTCATAAGGATGACAATCAAAGAACACCTCATGCTTCAAATTTGTCACACAACGGTTACCATACGTGCATGCTACGGGACTTGCAAACCTCAACACAAGTATTTCTCAAATTCACAATTACTCAACTAGCACGAGTCTAATATTACCATCTTCATATCTCAAAACAATCATCAAGTATCAAACTTCTCATAGTATTCAATGCACTCTATATGATACTTTTTATTATACCAATCTTGGTTGCCTATCATATTAGGACTAAATTTTATAGCCAGAGTAAATTACCATGCTGTTCTAAAGGACTCTCAAAATAATATAAGTGAATAATGAGAGATCAATAATTTCTATAAAATAAAACCACCACCGTGCTCTAAAAAGATAAAACTGAAGTACTAGAGCAAAATTTTCTAGCTCAAAAGATATAAGTGAAGCACATAGAGTATTCTAATAAATTCCGATTCATGTGTGTCTCTCCCAAAAGGTGTGTAAAGCAAGGATGATTTTGGTAAACTAAAAAGCAAAGACTCAAATCATACAAGATGCTCCAAGCAAAACACATATCATGTGGTAAAGAAAAATATAGCCTCAAGTAAAGTTACCGATAGACGAAGACGAAAGAGGGGAAGCCTTCCGGGGCATCCCCAAGCTTAGGCTTTTGGTTGTCCTTGAATTTTACCTTGGGGTTCCATGATCATCCCCAAGCTTAGGCTCTTGCCACTCCTTATTTCGTAGCCCAAAAAATCTTTACCCAAAACTTGAAAACTTCACAACACAAAACTCAACAGAAAATCTCATAAGCCCCGTTAGTGCAAGAAAGAAAAACCACTACTTAATGCGCTGTAATAAACTCATTCTTTATTTATATTGGTTTTAAACCTACTGTATTCCAACTTCTCTATGGTTCATACCCCCCGATACTAGCCATAGATTCATCAAAATAAGCAAACAACACACGAAAAACAGAATCTGTCAAAAACAGAACATTCTGTAGCAATCTGTAACTTTATATTACTTATGTAACTCCAAAAATTCTGAAATAAATTTGTGGACGTGAGGAATTTGTCTATTAATCATATTCAAAAAGAATCAACCTAAAAGCACTTTCCAGTAAAACATGACAGCAAAGCTCGTGAGCACTAAAGTTTCTATTTTTTACAGCAAGATCATATAGACTTTACCCAAGTCTTCCCAAAGGTTCTACTTGGCACAAACACTAATTAAATCATAAAACCACATCTAACGAGAGGCTAGATGAATCATTTATCACTAAACAGGAACAAAAAGAAAGGAACAAAAATAAAATTGTGTTGCCTCCCAACAAGCGCTATCTTTTAACGACCCTAGCTAGACATAAAAGTGAAAATAGATCTAAGTATTGCCATATTTGGTGTTCAATTCATAGTTGGCTCTCATAATGGATTCATAAGGTAATTTGATTTTCTTCCTAGGAAAGTGTTCCATGCCTTTACTTAATGGAAACTGAAATGTAATATTTCCTCTTTCATATCAATAATTGCACCAATCGTTCTAAGGAAGGGTCTACCAAGAATAATAGGACATGAAAGATTGCAACCTATGTCAAGAACAATAAAATCTACGGCACATAATTCCTATTTTCAACAATAAGAACATCATTAATCCTTCCCATAGGTTTCTTAATAGTGGAATCCGAAAGGTGCAAGTTTAAAGAGCAATCATCAAATTCACAAAAACCTATCACATCACACAAAGTTTTTGGAATCGTGGAAACACTAGCACCCAAATCACACAAAGCATAGCATTCATGGTCATTAATGTTAATTTTAATTGTAGGTTCCCACACATCATAAAGTTTTCTAGCGATAGAAACTTCTAATTCAAGTTTTTCTTCATAAGATTGCATTAAAGCATCAACGATATGTTTCGTAAAAGCTTTATTTTGACTATAAGCATGAAGAGAAATCAACACAGATTGCAACAAGGAAATACAATCTATTAAAGAACAATTATCATAATTAAATTCGTTGAAATCCAAGTTAGTGGGTTCATTGCTATGTAAAGTTTTGACCTCTTCAATCCCACTTTTACTAATTTTTGCATTAAGATCTAAAAACTCTGAATCATTGGGACGCCTCTTGAAATCCAAGCTAGGCTCTTGCCACTCCTTATTCCGTAGTCCATCAAATCTTTACCCAAAACTTGAAAACTTCACAACACAAAACTCAACAGAAAATCTCATAAGCTCCATTAGTGCAAGAAAGAAAAACCACTACTTAAGGTACTATAATAAACTCAGTCTTTATTTATATTGGTGTTAAACCTACTGTATTCCAACTTCTCTATGGTTCATACCCCCTGATACTAGCCATAGATTCATCAAAATAAGCAAACAACACATGATAAACAGAATCTGTCAAAAACACAACATTCTGTAGCAATCTGTAACTTTCTAATACTTATGTAACTCCAAAAATTCTGAAATAAAATTGTGTACGTGAGGAATTTGATTATTAATCATATTCAAAAAGAATCAACCTAAACGAACTTTCCAGTAAAACATGACAGCAAATCTCGTGAGCACTAAAGTTTCTATTTTTTACAGCAAGATCATATAGACTTCACCCAAGTCTTCCCAAAGGTTCTACTTGGCACAAACACTAATTAAATCATAAAACCACATCTAATCAGAGGCTAGATGAATCATTTATCACTAAACAGGAACAAAAAGCAAGGAACAAAAATAAAATTGTGTTGCCTCCCAACAAGCGCTATCTTTTAACGACCCTAGCTAGACATAAAAGTGAAAATAGATCTAAGTATTGCCATATTTGGTGTTCAATTCATAGTTGGCTCTCATAATGGATTCATAAGGTAATTTGATTTTCTTCCTAGGAAATTGTTCCATGCCTTTACTTAATGGAAACTGAAATCTAATATTTCCTCTTTCATATCAATAATTGCACCAATTGTTCTAAGGAAGGGTCTACCAAGAATAATAGGACATGAAAGATTGCAACCTATGTCAAGAACAATAAAATCTACGGCACATAATTCCTATTTTCAACAATAAGAACATCATTAATCCTTCCCATAGGTTTCTTAATAGTGGAATCCGAAAGGTGCAAGTTTAAAGAGCAATCATCAAATTCACAAAAACCTATCACATCACACAAAGTTTTTGGAATCGTGGAAACACTAGCACCCAAATCACACAAAGCATAGCATTCATGGTCATTAATGTTAATTTTAATTGTAGGTTCCCACACATCATAAAGTTTTCTAGCGATAGAAACTTCTAATTCAAGTTTTTCTTCATAAGATTGCATTAAAGCATCAACGATATGTTTCGTAAAAGCTTTATTTTGACTATAAGCATGAAGAGAAATCAACACAGATTGCAACAAGGAAATACAATCTATTAAAGAACAATTATCATAATTAAATTCGTTGAAATCTAAGTTAGTGGGTTCATTGCTATGTAAAGTTTTGACCTCTTCAATCCCACTTTTACTAATTTTTGCATTAAGATCTAAAAACTCTGAATCATTGGGACGCCTCTTGAAATCCAAGCTAGGCTCTTGCCACTCCTTATTCCGTAGTCCATCAAATCTTTACCCAAAACTTGAAAACTTCACTACACAAAACTCAACAGAAAATCTCATAAGCTCCATTAGTGCAAGAAAGAAAAACCACTACTTAAGGTACTATAATAAACTCAGTCTTTATTTATATTGGTGTTAAACCTACTGTATTCCAACTTCTCTATGGTTCATACCCCCTGATACTAGCCATAGATTCATCAAAATAAGCAAACAACACATGATAAACAGAATCTGTCAAAAACAGAACATTCTGTAGCAATCTGTAACTTTCTAATACTTATGTAACTCCAAAAATTCTGAAATAAATTGGTCGACGTGAGGAATTTGATTATTAATCATATTCATAAAGAATCAACCTAAAAGAACTTTCAGTAAAACATGACAGCAAATCTCGTGAGCACTAAAGTTTCTATTTTTTACAGCAAGATCATATAGACTTCACCCAAGTCTTCCCAAAGGTTCTACTTGGCACAAACACTAATTAAATCATAAAACCACATCTAACCAGAGGCTAGATGAATCATTTATTACTAAACAGGAACAGAAAGCAATGAACAAAAATAAAATTGTGTTGTCTCCCAACAAGAGCTATCGTTTAACGACCCTAGCTAGGCATAAAAGTGAAAATAGATCTAAGTATTGCCATATTTGGTGTTCAATTCGTAGTTCGCTCTCATAATGGATTCATAAGGTAATTTGATTTTCTTCCTAGGAAAGTGTTCCATGCCTTTACTTAATGGAAATTGAAATCTAATATTTCCTTCTTTCATATCAATAATTGTACCAATCGTTCTAAGGAAGGGTCTACCAAGAATAATAGGACATTAAAGATTGCAACCTATGTCAAGAACAATAAAATCTACGGCACATAATTCCTATTTTCAACAATAAGAACATCATTAATCCTTCCCATAGGTTTCTTAATAGTGGAATCCGAAAGCTGCAAGTTTAAAGAGCAATCATCAAATTCACGAAAACCTATCACATCACACAAAGTTATTGGAATCGTGGAAACACTAGCACCCAAATCACACAAAGCATAGCATTCATGGTCATTAATGTTAATTTTAATAGTAGGTTCCCACTCATCATAAAGTTTTCTAGCGATAGAAACTTCTAATTCAAGTTTTTCTTCATAAGATTGCATTAAAGCATCAATGATATGTTTCGTAAAAGCTTTATTTTGACTATAAGCATGAAGAGAAATCAACACGGATTGCAACAAGGAAATACAATCTATTAAAGAACAATTATCATAATTAAATTCCTTGAAATCTAAGTTAGTGTGTTCATTGCTATGTTTAGTTTTGACCTCTTTAATCCCACTTTTACTAATTTTTGCATTAAGATCTAAAAACTCTGAATAATTGGGACGCCTCTTGAAATCCAAGCTAGGCTCTTGCCACTCCTTATTTCGTAGTCCATCAAATCTTTACCCAAAACTTGAAAACTTCACAACACAAAACTCAACAGAAAATCTCATAAGCTCCGTTAGTGCAAGAAAGAAAAACCACTACTTAAGGTACTATAATAAACTCAGTCTTTATTTATATTGGTGTTAAACCTACTGTATTCCAACTTCTCTATGGTTCATACCCCCCGATACTAGCCATAGATTCATCAAAATAAGCAAACAACACACGATAAACAGAACCAGTCAAAAACAGAACTTTCTGTAGCAATCTGTAACTTTCTAATACTTATGTAACTCCAAAAATTCTGAAAAAAATTGGTCGACGTGAGGAATTTGATTATTAATCATATTCATAAAGAATCAACCTAAAAGAACTTTCAGTAAAACATGACAGCAAATCTCGTGAGCACTAAAGTTTCTATTTTTTACAGCAAGATCATATAGACTTCACCCAAGTCTTCCCAAAGGTTCTACTTGGCACAAACACTAATTAAATCATAAAACCACATCTAACCAGAGGCTAGATGAATCATTTATCACTAAACAGGAACAAAAAGAAAGGAACAAAAATAAAATTGTGTTGCCTCCCAACAAGAGCTATCGTTTAACGACCCTAGCTAGGCATAAAAGTGAAAATAGATCTAAGTATTGCCATATTTGGTGTTCAATTCGTAGTTCGCTCTCATAATGGATTCATAAGGTAATTTGATTTTCTTCCTAGGAAAGTGTTCCATGCCTTTACTTAATGGAAATTGAAATCTAATATTTCCTTCTTTCATATCAATAATTGTACCAATCGTTCTAAGGAAGGGTCTACCAAGAATAATAGGACATGAAAGATTGCAACCTATGTCAAGAACAATAAAATCTACGGCACATAATTCCTATTTTCAACAATAAGAACATCATTAATCCTTCCCATAGGTTTCTTAATAGTGGAATCCGAAAGGTGCAAGTTTAAAGAGCAATCATCAAATTCACGAAAACCTATCACATCACACAAAGTTTTTGGAATCGTGGAAACACTAGCACCCAAATCACACAAAGCATAGCATTCATGGTCATTAATGTTAATTTTAATAGTAGGTTCCCACTCATCATAAAGTTTTCTAGCGATAGAAACTTCTAATTCAAGTTTTTCTTCATAAGATTGCATTAAAGCATCAATGATATGTTTCGTAAAAGCTTTATTTTGACTATAAGCATGAAGAGAAATCAACACGGATTGCAACAAGGAAATACAATCTATTAAAGAACAATTATCATAATTAAATTCCTTGAAATCTAAGTTAGTGTGTTCATTGCTATGTTTAGTTTTGACCTCTTCAATCCAACTTTTACTAATTTTTCCATTAAGATCTAAAAACTCTGAATCATCGGGACGCCTCTTGAAATCCAAGCTAGGCTCTTGCCACTCCTTATTTCGTACTCCATCAAATCTTTACCCAAAACTTGAAAACTTCACAACACAAAACTCAACAGAAAATCTCATAAGCTCCGTTAGTGCAAGAAAGAAAAACCACTACTTAAGGTACTATAATAAACTCAGTCTTTATTTATATTGGTGTTAAACCTACTGTATTCCAACTTCTCTATGGTTCATACCCCCCGATACTAGCCATAGATTCAGCAAAATAAGCAAACAACACACGATAAACAGAATCTTACAAAAATAGAACATTCTGTAGCAATCTGTAACTTTCTAATACTTATGTAACTCCAAAAATTCTGAAAAAAATTGGTCGACGTGAGGAATTTGATTATTAATCATATTCATAAAGAATCAACCTAAAAGAACTTTTCAGTAAAACATGACAGCAAATCTCGTGAGCACTAAAGTTTCTATTTTTTACAGCAAGATCATATAGACTTCACCCAAGTCTTCCCAAAGGTTCTACTTGGCATAAACACTAATTAAATCATAAAACCACATCTAACCAGAGGCTAGATGAATCATTTATTACTAAACAGGAACAGAAAGCAAGGAACAAAAATAAAATTGTGTTGCCTCCCAACAAGAGCTATCGTTTAACGACCCTAGCTAGGCATAAAAGTGAAAATAGATCTAAGTATTGCCATATTTGGTGTTCAATTCATAGTTGGCTGTCATAATGGATTCATAAGGTAATTTGATTTTCTTCCTAGGAAAGTGTTCCATGCCTTTACTTAATGGAAATTAAAATCTAATATTTCCTTCTTTCATGTCAATAATTACACCAATCGTTCTAAGGAAGGGTCTACCAAGAATAATAGGACATGAAAGATTGCAACCTATGTCAAGAACAATAAAATCTATGGCACATAATTCCTATTTTCAACAATAAGAACATCATTAATCCTTCCCATAGGTTTCTTAATAGTGGAATCCGAAAGGTGCAAGTTTAAAGAGCAATCATCAAATTCACGAAAACCTATCACATCACACAAAGTTTTTGGAATCTTGGAAACAACAGCACCCAAATAAGACAAAGTATAGCATTCATGGTCATCAATGTCAATTTTAACAGTAGGTTCCCACTCATCATAAAGTTTTCTAGCGATAGAAACTTCTAATTCAAGTTTTTCTTCATAAGATTGCATTAGAGCATCAACGATATGTTTCGTAAAAGCTTTATTTTGACTATACGCATGAAGAGAAATCAACACAGATTGCAACAAGGAAATACAATCTATTAAAGAACAATTATCATAATTAAATTCCTTGAAATCCAAGTTAGTGGGTTCATTGCTATGTAAAGTTTTGACCTCTTCAATCCCACTTTTACTAATTTTTGCATTAAGATCTAAAAACTCTGAATCATTGGGACGCCTCTTGAAATCCAAGCTAGGCTCTTGCCACTCCTTATTCCGTAGTCCATCAAATCTTTACCCAAAACTTGAAAACTTCACAACACAAAACTCAACAGAAAATCTCATAAGCTCCGTTAGTGCAAGAAAGAAAAATCACTACTTAAGGTACTATAATAAACTCAGTCTTTATTTATATTGGTGTTAAACCTACTTTATTCCAACATCTCTATGGTTCATACCCCCTGATACTAGCCATAGATTCAGCAAAATAAGCAAACTACACACGATAAACAGAATCCGTGAAAAACAGAACATTCTGTAGCAATCTGTAACTTTCTAATACTTCTGCAACTCCAAAAATTCTGAAATAAATTGGTGGACGTGAGGAATTTGTCTATTAATCATATTCAAAAAGAATCAACCTAAAATCACTTTCCAGTAAAACATGACAGCAAAGCTCGTGAGCACTAAAGTTTCTATTTTTTACAGCAAGATCATATAGACTTCACCCAAGTCTTCCCAAAGGTTCTAATTGGCACAAAAACTAATTAAATCATAAAACCACATCTAACCAGAGGCTATATGAATCATTTATTACTAAACAGGAACAAAAAGCAAGGAACAAAAATAAAATATTGTTGCCTCCCAACAAGCGCTATCGTTTAACGACCCTAGCTAGGCATAAAAGTAAAAATAGATCTAGGTATTGCCATCTTTGGTGTTCAATTCATAGGTGTCTCTCATAATGGATTCATAAGGTAATTTTATTTTATTCCTAGAAAAGTGTTCCATGCCTTTACTTAATGGAAATTGAAATCTAATATTTCCTTCTTTCATATCAATAATTGCACCAATCGTTCTAAGGAAGGGTCTACCAAGAATAATAGGACATGAAAGATTGCAAGCTATGTCAAGAACAATAAAATCTACATCACATAGTTCCTATTTGCAACAATAAGAACATCATTAATCCTTCCCATAGGTTTCTTAATAGTGGAATCCGAAAGGTGCAAGTTTAAAGAGCAATCATCAAATTCACGAAAACCTAACACATCACACAAAGTTTTTGGAATTGTGGAAACACTAGCACCCTAATCACACAAAGCATAGCATTCATGGTCATTAATGTTAATTTTAATAGCTCATCATAAATTTTTCTAGCGATAGAAACTTCTAATTCAAGTTTTTCTTCTTAAGATTGCATTAAAGCATCAACGATATGTTTCGTAAAAGCTTTATTTTGACTATAAGCATGAAGAGAATTCAACATGGATTGCAACAAGGAAATACAATATATTAAAGAACAATTATCATAATTAAATTCCTTGAAATCCAAGTTAGTGGGTTCATTGCTAAGTAAATTTTTGACCTCTTCAATCCCACTTTTACTAATTTTTGCATTAAGATCTAAAAACACTGAATCATTAGGACGCCTCTTAACTAAAGTTGACTCATCTGCAGTCCCATTATTATCAAGATTAATTTTGAAAAACAAACATTTAATAGGAGACACATCAATTACTTTTAGATCTTCATCATTATTATCATAAAAACTAAAAGAACACACTTTTACAAAGCAACCTTTTTTAGCACGCATCCTAGCGGTTCTTTCCTTGCACTCATCAATGGAAATTCTCATAGATTTGAGAGACTCATTGATATCATGCTTAGGTGTAATAGATCTAAGTTTCAAAGAATCAACAGCAAGAGAAATTCTATCCACGTTTCTAGCCAATTCATCAATCTTAGGCAACTTTTCTTCAAGCAAAGCATTGAAATTCTTTTGAGAGATCATCAATTCTTTAACACTAATCTCAAAATTAGAGGGCACCTTATTAACATTTCCATAAGAGTTGTTGTAGGAATTTCCATAATTATTAGAGGAATTACTAGGGAATGGCCTAGGATTAAAGTTTCCTCTATACGCGTTGTTACCAAAATTATTCCTAACAACAAAATTCACATCCATGGATTCATTATTATTTTCAATCAAAGTAGACAAAGGCTTGTCATTAGGATTAATACGAGCACTCTTATTAGCAAACAATTTCATAAGTTCATCCATCTTTCCACTCAAAACATTAATCTCTTCTATCGCATGAACCTTTTTACTAGTAGATCTTTCGGTGTGCCATTGAGAATAATTAACCATAATATTATCTAGGAGTTTAGTAGATTCTCCTAAAGTGATTTCCATAAAAGTGCCTCCCGCGGCCGAATCTAAAAGGTTTCGAGAAGCAAAATTCAATCCAGCATAAATTTAAACCATGTCCAGGGAAATTGTGAATCACTAATTTCATCCTCTCCCAAGCTTGTGCAACATGTTCATGATCAAGTTGCTTAAAATTCATAGTATCGTTTCTAAGAGAGTTGATCTTAGCGGCAGGAAAATTCTTAGAGATAAAAGCATCTTTCTACTTATTCCATGAATCAATACTATATTTAGGAAAAGATGAAAACCAAGTTTTAGCACGATCTCTAAGTGAAAACGAAAATAGCTTCAATTTAACAATATGTTTATCCACATCTTTCTTATTTTGCATATCGCCCAAATCAACAAAGTTGTATAGATGAGTAGCGGCATCTTCACTAGGAAGGCCAGAGAATTGATCTCTCATGACAAGATTCAACAAGTCAGCATTAATTTCACAAGATTCAGCATCGGTAAGAGGAGCAATCGGAGTGCTAAGGAAATCATTATTGTTGGTATTGGAAAAATCACACAATTTAGTATTATCTTGAGCTATCGTGACAAGCAATCCAACACTCAAGCACACAAAAGTCAAGCGAAAAAGAGGTGAACGGGAAAGAGAGGGCGATAAAACGGCAAGGGTGAAGTGGGGGAGAGGAAAAAGAGAGGCAAATGGCAAATAATGTAATGCGAGGGAGAAGAGTTTGTGATGGGTACTAGGTATGTCTTGAGTTGTGCGTACATCTCCCCGGCAACGGCGCCAGAAATACTTCTTGCTACCTCTTGAGCATGTGTTGGTTTTTTCCTTGAAGAGGAAAGGGTGATGCAGCAAAGTAGCATAAGTATTTCCCTCAGTTTTGAGAACCAAGGTATCAATCCAGTAGGAGACTACACTCCAAGTCCTTTGTACCTACACAAACAAACAAGAACCTCGCAACCAACGCGAAAAAGGGGTTGTCAATCCCTTCACGCCCACTTGCGAAAAGTGAGATCTGATAGAGATAATAAGATAAGATAAATATTTTTGGTATTTTTATGATATAGATTGGAAAGTAAAGATTGCAAAATAAAGTAGATTGAAAACTTATATGATGGAAAATAGACCCGGGGGCAATAGGTTTCACTAGTGGCTTCTCTCAAGATAGCATAAGTATTACGGTGGGTGAACAAATAAATTTCGAGCAATTAATAGAAAAGTGCATAATTATGAGAATATCTAGGCATGATCATGTATATAGGCATCAAGTCCAAGATTAGTAGACCGACTCCTGCCTGCATCTACTACTATTACCCCACACATCGACCGCTATCCAGCATGCATCTAGAGTATTAAGTTCATAAGAACAGAGTAACGCATTAGGCAAGATGACATGATGTAGAAGGATAAACTCAAGCAATATGATATAAACCCATCTTTTTATCCTTGATGGCAACAATATAATACATGCCTTGCTGCCCCTACTGTCACTAGGAAAGGACACCGCAAGATTGAACCCAAAGCTAAGCACTTCTCCCATTGCAAGAAAGTTCAATCTAGTAGGCCAAACCAAACTGATAATTCGAAGAGACTTGCAAAGATAACCAATCGTACGTAAAAGAATTCAGAGGAGATTCAAATATTTCTCATAGATAAACTTGATCATAAACCCACAATTCATTGGATCTCGACAAACACACCGCAAAAAAGATACATTAAATAGATCTCCAAGAAGATCGAGGAGAACTTTGTATTGAGATTCAAAGAGAGAGAAGAAGCCATCTAGCTAATAACTATGGACCTGAATGTCTGTGGTAAACTACTCACAACTCATCGAAGAGGCTATGGCGTTGATGTAGAAGCCCTCCATGGTCGATTCCCCCTCCGGCTGAGCACCGGATAAGGCTCCAAGATGGGATCTCATGAGTACAGAAGGTAGCGGCACTGGAAATAGGGTTTCGTGGTGCTCCTGGATGTTTTCGGGGTACGTACATATATATAGGCGAAGGAAGTCGATCAGGGGAGCCACGAGGGGCCCATGAGGGTAGGGGACGGGCCCACCCCCCTAGGGTGAGCCCTCCTGCCTCGTGGCTTCCTCGTCTGCTTCTCGACGTCCACTCCAAGTCTCCTGGATTCCGTTTGTTCCAAAAATAACTCTCCCGAAGGTTTCGTTCCATTTGGACTCCGTTTGATATTCCTTTTGTGCGAAACACTAAAACAGGCAAAAAAAACAGCAATTTGGGTTGGGCCTCCAGTTAAAAGGTTAGTCCCAAAAATGATATAAAAGTGTTTAGTAAAGCCCATAAACATCCAAAACAGGTAATATAATAGCATGGAACAATTAAAAATTATATATATGTTGGAGACATGTCACCACCTGCGGTGCACGAAGTTCCCACCTCATCGTGCGACGAGCAGCCGCACTAGTTTATAAACCCAGCCGCTGCTGCTCCTTCGAGCTCCTCTCTATGAAAGCCTTCTTGGCCTACCTCTGCTGCATTGCCCTATGGGCCTACTGGGCCTTGCGGGCCTGCATCCTAGCCCAACTACAGGTTGGGTTTCTAGTCGTATGCAGGCCGTTGTGGCCCAGTAGGCGGGCTTTTTTAATTTTTTTTGTTTTCTACTTTATTTATTTTCTTTTATTTCTGAGTTGTTTTTTGCTTTATTTACAGTTTCTTTGTGAATCTCTTTGCTTTATAAACTTTCTGTTAGTGCAAGTAGTTTTCAAATTTGAATTATTTGAAATTTGTGTGAATCACTAGTTTGTGAATAACTTTACTAAAGAATAGATTATTCGGTGATTCTTTTTCCTTATGTTCAATATTAGTGTGTTTTATCATTATATTCAATCTGGTAAACCTTAGATAAGTTTAAAAAAAATGAAATGTCTTTGTAACAAATGAGTTTTCGTCGGAAACCCTGGTACTTCGAAAGAGATTGTCCATTTTGTACACGAAGTGCATCCAGTTTTTGTCGTAACCCTCTCAACTTTTTAGTACATGCTATGTCGGTAATGATGATACCATGCCAACTTTCAACCTTTTCAGAGTTCATTTGTAGTGCTTTTCAATTTCAGGGTCATTTAGCTCAAAAAAGTAGTAAATGCATGAAAAATAGAAAATGAAGTCAGAAAGGGTTGAAAATTGACGATGTGGCTTCAAATGGTGCATACCGAATGAATAAAAGTCTGGAGTTCAAATAAGTTAAAAAATGAAATGCCTTTGTAACATATGAGTTTTCGTCCGAAACCTTGATACTTCGAAAGAGATTGTCCATTTTGTACACGAAGTGCATCCAATTTTTGCCATAACCCTCTCAACTTTTTAGCAAATGCTATGTGGGTGAAATGATGATATCATGCCAACTTTATACCTTTTCAGAGTTCATTTGTAGTGCTTTTCAGTTTCAGGGTCATTTAGCTCAAAAAATCAGAAAATGCATGAAAAATAGCAAAAGAAGTCAAAAAGGATTGAAAATTGATGACATGACTTTGAATGGTGCATACTAAACACACAAAAATTATGTAGTTCAAATAAGTTCAAAAAAATGAAATGCCTCTCTAACAGATGAGTTTTCGTCCGAAACCCTGATACTTCAAAATAGATTGTCCATTTTGTACAGAATGTGCATCCAGTTTTTGCCGTAACGCTCTCAACTTTTTAGCACATGCTATGTGGGTGAAATGATGATACCATGCCAACTTTCAACCTTTTTAGAGTTCACTTGTAGTGCTTTTCAATTTCAGGGTCATTTAGCTCAAAAAATCAGAAATTGCCTGAAAATAAGCAAATGAAGTCAAAAAGGGTTGAAAATTGATGACGTGACTTTGAATGGTTCATAGGGAACGCAAAAAAAGTCTGGAGTTCAAATAAGTTCAAAAAACTAAAATGCCTATGTAATAGATGAGTTTCCGTCTGAAACCCTGATAATTCGAAAGAGATTGTCCATTTGTACAGGAAGTGCATCCAGTTTTTGCCATAACCCTCTCAACTTTTTAGCACATGCTATGTGGGTGAAATGATAATACCATGCCAACTTTCAACCTTTTTCAGAGTTCATTTTTAGTGCTTTTAAATTTCAGGGTCTTTTAGCTCAAAAAATCAGTAAATGCATGAAAAATAGAAAATGAAGTCAGAAAGGGTTGAAAATTGATGACGTGGCTTCGAATGGTGCATAATGAACGCACAAAAAGTCTGGAGTTGAGATAAGTTCAAAAAATGAAATGCCTATGTAATAGATGAGTTTTCGTTGGAAACCCTGATACTTTAAAAGAGATTGTCCATTGTGTACACGAAGTGCATCCAGTTTTTGCCATGGCCCTTTCAACTTTTTAGCACATGCTATGTGGGTGAAATGATGATACCATGCCAACTTTTAATCTTTTCAGAGTTCATTTGTAGTGCTTTTCAATTTTAGGGTCCTCTAGCTCAAAAAAATCAATAAATGCATGAAAAAATAGCAAATGAAGTCAGAAAGAGTTGAAAATTGATGACATGGCTTTGAATGGTGCATACTGGATGCACAAAAAGTCTGGAGTTGAAATAAGTTCAAAAAAATGAAATGCCTTTGTAACAGATGAGTTTTCGTCCGAAACCCTGATAGTTCGAAAGAGATTGTCCATTTTGTGTACGAAGTGCATCGAGTTTTTGCCGTAACCCTCTAAACTTTTTCGCACATGCTACGTGGGTGAAATGATGATATCACGCCAACTTTCAACCTTTTTAGAGTTCATTTGTAGTGCTTTTTGAATTTCAGGGTCTTTTAGCTCAAAAAAATCAATAAATGCATGAAAATAGCAAATGAAGTCAGAAAGATTTGAAAATTAATGATGTTTGTCTGAAGCACATAAGTACAAGTTTAAAATGCCAAAACAGATAAGCACTCTACTATTACAAAGATTTCCTCCGGTTTGTCCAACGTGGGACTTTCTAGATATGCAAGTCCAAAAACTCGATCACTAGAGAAGAAAGTGATGACAGTGAAGCCGGTCACATCCCAAAGTGGGATCTTTGGGTGTAAAACTTTTTCTTCGTGTGTCCCTTTGCGCTATAACCATGGACAATCTTCATCATTGAACTGGATGATCGGGTCAACATTCACTGTGAAGGGAGCAATTTCATGAAACATTTCATAATCTTCTAACATGTCAGTCTTGCATTCCACTCCCACGATGTTTCTTTTCCGTGAAAGAACTATGTGGCGCTTGGTAGACATGTCATTCACATAGAAAACCTATGCCACATCATTGGCTAGGAAGAATGGTTCGTCTGCGTACGCAAGATTGTTGAGATCCACTATTGTCATTCCGTACTGCGGGTCTTCCTTTAGGCCGCCTCCTCTCAGATTGACCCATTTGCACGGAAACAATGGGAACTTCAAATCACTTGCATAGTCAAGTTCCCATATCTCCTCTATGTAACCATAATATGTGTCATTTCCCCTCTTGGTTGCTGCATCAAAGCCGACACCACTGTTTTGGTTGGTGCTCTTTTATCTCGTACCCTTGGGCGATCATGTAAAATGTATTCCCATTTATCTCGTACCCTTTGGAAGTAATTATATTCGAAGATGGTAGCTTGGTACAACAAGTACATGTCATCTTCAATAGCGTCGTCATGCATGGCACGTGTCTGCAACCAACCGACGGAAGTATCCGTTTGTTCACATGTAATCCAGTCGCCAGACTGCTCCGGGTATTTGGAGCGTAGAATATTCTTGTGTTCCTTCATATACATAGCCACCAAGGCGGAGTTTTGTAGAACTGTGTAGTGTGCTTGAGTGAGAGAATGCCCGTCCATACATATTATTTGATCGGGTCCTAGCGTGCCATTTCCACCCAATCTGCCCTTATGCCGCACTTTGGGAACACCAATCAACTTAAGGTCAGGAATAAAGTCAACACAAAACTCAATGACCTCCTCATTTTCATGGCCTTTGGAGATGCTTCCTTCTGGCCTAGCATGGTTAAGAACATATTTCTTTAAGACTCCCACAAACCTCTCAAAGGGGAACATATTGTGTAGAAATACAGGACCCAGAACAGCAATCTATTCGCATAGATGAACTAGGACGTGCGTCGTGATATTGAAAAAGGATGGTGGGAACACCAACTCGAAACTGACAAAACATTGCACCAAATCATTATCTAACCTTGGTATGACTTCTGGATCGATTACCCTCTAAGAGATTGCATTGAGGAATGCACATAGCTTCACAATGGCTAATAGAACGTTTTCTGGTAGAAGCCCCCTCAATGCAACCGAAAGCAGAAGCGTCATAATCACGTGACGGTCATGAGACTTTAGGTTATGGAACTTTTTCTCTGCCATATTTATTATTCTCCTTATATTCGACGAGAAGCGAGACGGGACCTTCATACTGAACAGGCATTTAAAGAAGATTTCCTTCTCTTCTTTGGTAAGAGCGAAGTTGGATGACCCTGATGTATGCCGTATTTTCCGTGCATACGTTGCTAGTCCTCTCGTGCCTCCGGTGTACCTTTTGTCTTCCCATACACGCCCAAGAAGCCAAGCAGGGGTTCTTCGTCACGTGCAACACGTCGATTGCAGAGGGGACCTCTAGGTCTTTCCAATTGGGTAGGTCCCAAAATATAGATTTCTTCTTCCACATGGGTACGCGTCTAGTGGTCTTTAAATCCTTGACCATATCATGTACATCATCACCAGTACGGTGGCGAGGCTTCGTCCGGTGATCTGCCTCACCTTTGAAATGCTTGTCTTTCTTTCTAACGGGATGCCTCCTCGGAAGAAATTGACGATGTCCCAAGTACACATTCTTCTTACAATTATCCAAATATATAATGTTGGTATCATCCAAACAGTGCGTGCATGCTTGGTATCCCTTGTTTATCTGTCATGAAAGGTTATTGAGAGCAGGACAATCATTGATGGTCACAAACAACAATGCATGTAGGTCAAATTCTTCCTGATCGAGCTCATCCCACGCACGTACACCTTTTCCATTCCATAGTTGTACGAGTTCTTCAACTAATTGCCTTAGGTACACATCAATGTCGTTGCCGGGTTGCTTTGGGCCTTGGATGAGCACTGGCATCATAATGAACTCCCGCTTCATGCACAACCAAGGAGGAAGGTTATACACACATAGAGTCACAGGCCAGGTGCTATGATTGCTGCTCTGCTCCCCAAAAGGTTTAATGCCATCTGCACTTAGAACAAACCATACATTCCTTGCGTCATCTGCAAAGTACCTCTAGTTCCTCTCGATTTTTCTCCACTGCGACCCGTCAGCGGGTACTCTCAACTTCACGTCTTTCTTACGGTCCTCTTTGTGCCATCGCATCAACTTGGCATGCTCTTTGTTTTGGAAAAAACGTTTCAACTTTAATATTATAGGAGCATATCACATCATCTTGGCAGGAATCTTCTTCCTGGGGCGCTCGCCCTCGACATCACTAGGGTCATCGCGGCTGATCTTATAGTGCAATTCACTGCATACCGGACATGCGTTCAAATCCTCATACTCACCGCCGTAGAGGATGCAGTCATTAGCGCATGCATGTATCTTCTGCACCTCCAATCCTAGAGGGCAGACATCCTTCTTTGCTTCATATGTACTCTCCGGCAATTCGTTGTGCTATGGAAGCATCTTCTTTAACATTATCAGCAACTTGCCAAATCCCTTGCCAGATACACCATTCTCTGCATTTCATTGCAGCAATTCTAGTGTGGTGCCAATCTTTTTCTTGTCACCTTTGTAACTTGGGTACAACAATTTCTTGTGATACTCTAACATGCGTGATACGTCTCCATCGTATCTACAATTTTTGATTGTTTCATGCCAATATTCTTCAACTTTCATATACTTTTGGCAACTTTTTATACTATTTTTGGGACTAACATATTGATCCAGTGCTCAATACCAGTTCTTGTCTGTTGCATGTTTTATGTTTCACAGAAAACCAATATCAAACGGAATCCAAACGGGATAAAAACGGACAGAGAATTATTTTGGAATATTTGGGATTTTCCGGAGGAAGAATCAATGCGAAACGGTGTCCGAGCTGGCCACGAGATAGGGGGGCACGCCCCCTACCCCTGGTCACGCCCTGGTCTCTCGTGGGCCACTCGTAAGGTGGTTGATGCCCTTCTTTTGGCGCAGGAAAGCTAATTTTACAAGAAAAATCTAGGCGAAAGATTCACCCCAATCGGAGTTATGGATCTCCAGATATAAAGGAAACGGTGAAGGGATAGAATCAGAGAACGCAGAAACAGAGAGATAGATCCAATCTCGGAGGGGCTCTCGCCCCTCCAAGCCATGGGAGCCAAGGACTAGAGGGGAAACCCTTCTCCCATCTAGGGAGGCGGTCAAGGAAGAAGAAGAAGAAGGTTCCCTCTCTCCCCCTTGCTTCCGGTGGCGCCGGAGCGCTGCCGGGGGCCATCATCATCACCGCGATCTTCACCAACACCACCGTCATCTTCACCAACATCTCCATCACCTTCCCCCTTCTATATCCAGCGGTCCACTCTCCTGCAACCCGCTGTACCCTCTACTTGAACATGGTGCTTTATGCTTCATATTATTTTCCAATGATGTGTTGCCATCCTATGATGTCTGAGTAGATTTTCGTTGTCCTATCGGTGATTGATGAATTGCTATGATTGGTTTGAGTTGCATGTTTTATTATTGGTGCTGTCCTATTGTGCCCTCTGTGTCGCGCAAGCGTGAGGGATTCCCGTTGTAGGGTTTGCAATATGTTTATGATTTGCTTATGGTGGGTGGCGTGAGTGACAGAAGCACAGACCCGAGTAAGTCGGTTGTTTACGTATGGGATAAAAGGGGACTTGATACTTTAAAGCTATGGTTGTGTTTTACCTTAATAAATCTTTAGTAGTTGCGGATGCTTGCTAGAGTTCCAGTCATAAGTGCATATGATCCAAGTAGGGAAAGTATGTTAGCTTATGCCTCTCCCTCAAATAGAATTGCAATAGTGATTACCGGTCTAGTAACATAGTCAATTGCTTAGGGACAATTTTACAACTCCTACCACCACTTTTCCACACTCGCTATATTTACTTTATTGCTTCTAATCAGCCCCTAGTTTATGTTTACGTGCTCTTTATTTTTTCGCAAACCTTTCTTATCACTCCTACAAAGTACTTCTAGTTTCGTACTTGTTTTAGGTAAAGCGAACGCCAAGCGTGCGTAGAGTTGTATCGGTGGTCGATAGAACTTGAGGGAATATTTATTCTACCTTTAGCTCCTCGTTGTGTTCGACACTCTTACTTATCGAAAACTGTTGCGATCCCCTACACTTGTGGGTTATCAATGCGCTGCAACTCCAGCCTCTCCTTTTCAATTGCACACGTTCTCTTTGCATCGGCAATGGTCCGACCTAGATCATTAGCGGGCTCATCTAATGCCTCTTCTTTAGCTTCTTACAGCATTGCCGGCTCAGCTTCTCCCCCCATTGTTGTACTGTCGTATTCAGGGAACCCATGGCAAGGATAGCTGTTGTCGTCCTCTTCTTGTTCATTCTCTTCCATCATAACCCCCCTTTCTCTGTGCTTGGTCCAAAATTTATAGTGGGGCATGAAACTAGACTCAAATAGGTGCCAGTGAATGGTTCTTGACTTAGAGTAATTCCAATCATTCTTACAGACAACACTAGAACAACACATAAAACAATCCGCCCGCTTGTTTACCTCAGTTGCAAGAAAAAACTTTGCACGCCATTAACAAGCTGGGGAGAGCATCGGTCATCGTACATCCATTGCCAGCTCATCTTCATTACAAAGAACTGAAAAGGCCAGATTAATACAAGTTCATACACACTTATTCTCATAAAACAACATACAAACTCTCTAGCTAAAGCATTTAAATGCAGCAACAAATGCGATCAAGATCGCAACTAAGGTAATAATTGATCCAACAGCATAATGATACCAAGCCTCACTATCAATGGCATATTGTCTGATCTTTCTAGTCTTCAAGAGCATTTTGTCCATCTTGATCTTGTGATCATCGACGACATCGGCAGCATGCAACTCCAATTTCATCTTCTCATCCTCAATTCTTTATAATTTTTCTTTCAAATACTCGTTTCGTTTTCAAATAAATTTAGCCTCTTGACAAGATGGTCGATTGGAATTTTCGGTTCACATACCTCCTAGATAAAAATATCTATGTCAACTTGATGGGCATAATTTGTCATAAACATGAAATGCAACAAATAGTTATAAAAGAGAATATACCACATATGAATCATAAACCGGACGAGGGCCGACGGGGACGGATGTCAAAACGATGGCACTATGTATAACAAACAACGTACGTGTAAGAAAATTATACAAGTAACTATATATGATTTTTTTTATAAAAAAATAAGAAAAAGAGGCTCACCACAAGGTGGTGTGGGCGACGGGACGGTGCGGGTGATCGACGGTGGTTAGGACGGGGACGGGAAGACACTAAATAAACCACACCTACATATGCAAACTAAGAGTTATTTTATGCTCAAATTGCATATAAATCAAATAAACTACCACATATAATTCCTCCCAAACTAAAACCCACAAATTAGCACTATACTTGTAGAGCATTGCAAGAGCTAATCTAGCAATGAGAGATGAAAGGACTAAAGTGCTAACCTTTGTGATCAGTTGAATTGATGGGGGCCTTCAAATCTTGACAAAATTTGGGCAAAATGAGGGATGAACTCAAGGAAGAGGGGAAGAACAGAGAGGAGAGGAAAGGGGAAGAACACAAAGCTCGGGCTCGACGAAGGGGTTTATATAGGATGATATTTAGTCCGGGTTGGTTATACAAACCGGGACTAAAGTTGCATCTCTAGTACCATTTCGTGCCACAAACCGGGACTAAAAGCTTTGGTGGGGCTCTAACCTCACACCATCTTGTGACCACCTCTTTAGTCCTGGTTCGTGGGATGAACCGGTAATATAGGTTCGGCACGAATTGAGACTAATGAGCGCCACCCGTCTAGCCGTTGGAACCGGGACTAATGGTCACATTAGTGCCGGTTCATTTATAAACCGGGACTAATGAGCTGAACATAATGTCCTTTTTCTACTAGTGCATGCTAACCAACGCTGCTGCTAACTCATACCAGTAGCGCATTTTGCAGCCAGCGCTAGTGGTAATTACCAGTAGCATGAGGGCCCAAACAAACACTACTGCTAGACTTCTATCTATAAGCATTTTCCTAGTAGTGTTGTTGTAGTAAT
>NC_041383.1:38894998-38916720 GCF_002162155.2 Triticum dicoccoides
GTGTAGAAATTGTTTTGTGCAGAAATGTGCATGCTGTGTAGAAATGTGATGCTATATGCCTACTGTAGTAATGCTATATACTTAATTAGTGTGCAGTATAATGTGATGATATATGCTTAGTGTACGTAGTAATTTGATGATATATATATATATATACATATATATATATATATATATATGTTTAATTAGTGTAGTAAATTGATGATATGCGTAGTGTAGTGATGTGATGATATGTTTAGTGTTGAATTTGATGATATATGTGGATTGAAATGGTATGCTTTGTTCATAATTGCGCATGACATGCTCATAAATCATCTCTAATGTTTTCATAAATTACCTAAGAAACTATCTGTGAGTTGTGGAATCGATCTAGCTAAAGAAGGCATAGCTGGACTAGGCCTTACTAGAAGGGGCTCCGTCATCAGCAGTGCGTATGTAGTGGACTCGGGAGGTCGCACTGTCTTCAACCGGACGGGGTGAAAGAAGTTCCTTCGTGGCAAGAATCTTCGGGTTGGACATGTCATCCTACTCATTGTTACGAACACCATGCGCCATGACTTGAGGATGATGATCATCATCAACCTCATTTAGAAGTGGCTGGGCCATTGATGTGAAATGAAATGCTTATTAACTATGTTAGCTTGTATTTGTGAGTACTTGTCATTTATTACCGTACCGCTATATATATGTAGCTACTACAATTTTTATCGATTATCACATTAAGTTCTAATTAATGGTCTGTTAGCTGGTATTATTCTACTTTGGGCTGTTATATATGTGCTTAATTAGTTCTAATGTGAAATGCTAAATGTTCTAAAATTCTGGTGGAAATTATTATTTTTTGGTTGGTCCAAACGTTCATGGTGTGCAAAGTACACCGCATGCCACTACCTGTGTGGTTACAGTGATGGCGTTGTCCATCTGGCATGTCATCAACCATTAGAATACTGCTGGCGTGGCCTCCCACGTCGGCACTGGTTTCTAACAGTGGTGCCATATTGGTGGCATTGGGTGTCCACGCCAGCAAGGCACTTTTTGCCACGCCATATCTAGGCTTTTTCCACTAGTAAGGCTTGCATCCGTCCATTTATTTTTTACCTTGGTCTTTAGAAATTTGAGCATGAAACTCAAGTGGGTCACCTTGGGACCACAGTGATCATACAATGGTGTCTTTGAGTATAGTTCTAGTTGCGCAGCTTGACCTCCTCTCTAGAAGAAATTATGTTGCTAGTTGTCTTCTTGAAAGCAGGCCTCGAACATGAGGATCCCGCATGACTGCACATAGTAACGACCAAGACTGCGGCATGTACGCATCTTCTCCATGTCCAACCTCTTCTCCACCATGTCCGGCACCATCTTCTTTGGGTCCAACGATCATCTCTTTGTTTGGCCCCATTTCGTTATTCGCTGCCCCATCGGCGTCGTCATGATCATCTTCACTTATCCATCAAGTATAGCCATCCATGAAACCATGCGTGAGAAGATGCGCCTTCAAATGGCCACCAGTCAAGGTGTCATTCCTAATGCAACCATTGAAATCCTCAAAAAATCGTATGATGGTAGGATTACTCGGGATCTGCCACAGTGTCATCACATGGCCCCTGTAGGATGTGGTAAAATTTTGGGTGTGTTTCGAGTAAGCCTCCACTAAGGCCGCTTGCAAACCACACCAGAGACTTAGTGGGGTATCGAGAGGGAACATGTATGTATGCATGCATGCATGCATAGATGGATGCAAAGAAGGATGGATGAATGTAGATAATTGTTGGTAATGTTGTATAGATAATTATTGACAATGCATAGATAATTGTTCATTTTTCTGTAGTTTTTTGTTGTTTGCATCTATTAATTCTTGTTGTTTGTATGGATGCTATGGAGCTCACCCCGATAATATTTGACGATGAGATTTGTTTTTGGAGGAAGAAAATCGACTTTTGACGATGGCGGTCATTCTGGGCGAGTTCTTCTTGTGATATACATTTGTCACGCATGATGGACTCGCCCAGCTTGACCATCACCAGAAGTCGAAATATTCGTGGGAGAGTGTCCACCATATATACCACCACCAGAGAGAGTTCCACCATATATACGTGAGAGAGATGAGAGTTGCTCTTGGAGAAAGAAAATTGTCTTTTGCCGATGGCGGTCGACCTGTGCGAGTTTGTGTTGTGATATATATTTTTCACGCATGATAGACTGGCCCAGCTCGACCATCACCGAAAGTCAAAATATCCATGAGAAAATGCCCATCATGATTAATTTGCTTAGAAGTAATCTTTGATGTTTGATTCTTATGCTATTCTTCATTGTGTGATGAAAGGTGTTAGCACCAATCGATTTATCGGCTATGGCTTCCTCGATGAGGCATATTCCATTAGGGCCAACTCCGCGGTCAAGGAGAAGCTCGGCGGGGACCGTTTGGCGGCGCTCATTGAGAAGCACCCGCAGCTGATCCTAAAAAAGTATTTTGAGGATCTAGCCAAGAAGAATCCGCCAGCTAAGGAGAAGAAGGCCCGACAACGTAAGGAGTGTGACGACTCGATGCACTGAGTCCACCGACGTACATTCCCGACGATGCTTGGTCCTCCACTATGGGGGCTGCCCAGACGTGCTCTGACTCCACGATCACCGGTTTCACCGACTACACCTCCGTGTAGTCCACCTAGATAGTTTGGCGTTGACTTAGTGATATAGTCATGTAGGTGATGATATGGACTTAGATTGCCACTTGCGATTCTTTTGAATGTCTGAGTGATGAACGCTTACATGGATTATATATGATGTGATATTTTTAACCTTGCATTCCTTCTCTTTCTCTTTTTCTCTATCTTTGTAGATGAAGTGGTATGCAGTGTGCAGAGGTAGATGTCCAGGAGTGTACGATTCATGGTCTGAATGCAATGAACAAGTGCGTCGCTGCGAATGCAGCTCCCATGACTCGTTCAATAGCAGAAAGAAGGTAGAGTATCATTACAATCAATATGTGCTTAAGCAGAAGAGAAAAATCTGAATTAGTGGTTTCAGTAGATGAACTAGCTATAAACGGCTTATCAGGTTCGGTGGATGGAAGAACTTGATAATTCTCCTTCAGTTTGTGGATAATTGTGGTGTTGATTTTATCATGTGGTCGCATGTAGACATGAATTGACCACTTTATTGTTTAGTAACTATGCATTTGTACCAAAGAGTTACCTTGTGATTTCAAATGAAGTTTGTGTGAACTATTATATATAGTGGTCATGTGAATTTGTTGTTAGACACTGAGACTTGAAATGCATGTTTGTGTATTGTATATCTATTTTTGTGGCAGGGATCCGAGGGGAAAGCAGTAGAAAGTGGTCTGAGAACGGATGTTTGCTGAGTGTGGCTCTCAACAAAGTGGCATGCGCTGGAATTTGGCTGTGGTAGCTTTGCCCAGCGCCACTCTCGGCAAAGAGCTGATGGAACCAGCCACGCGAAGTCACTTTATTTTGCCGAGTGGTACTGTTTGGCTCTAGCCAAACTCTTCGCCGAGTGCTCCTGCCCTTGCTCTGGGCAAACTCTTCGCCGAGTGCTCCTACCCTGGCTCTCGGCAAATTCCTATTTGCCTGAGAGGTGTACGCCAGGTGGCCTTTGCCGAGTACAACTCTCGGCAAATGCGTTGCGGGCGGTTATTGGTCATTTGCCGAGTGTCCATGGCACTCGGCGTATATGTCGATTCCAGTAGTGACACCTTGATTCCATGACAACTAACATCTGTAACCCTGGCAGGTGGGATGAATTTGATTTCTTGAAGCAGGGCCTCTCCCCTAACATCTCAAGTGGACAGTTTTACATGCGGGAAACATGATAGTTATATAATTTGCCTCTTGGCATTCACCAACTTATACACCACCCAATTGATCAAGCTGAGTTGTTTAGGGGGGCTCATTTTCAACTTGGGCAAAGCCTAGGTCTGCTTGATCTAGCTCGTGGGATTACTGGATCAGAGATTTTAGCTCCAACTTGAAAGCCGGACATGGCCAATAACACCATTTAATGACATAGCTCATGCTAGTAATGATGATGCACACATTCACCCACTCCCTCTTAATCTACCCTCCCCAGGTGTCGCTCGCCACGCCCGAATGAGCTCTCGCATGGAGCCTCTACAAGCAGAGGTTGCTCACTAACAAGGAGCCCACTCTCCTCACTCGACAGCTGAAGAATTTAATGTTCTTGTTGTTCAATGTTTTTTTAGTTGTTGCTCAAAGGTAGTGTATATGTTGTCAAAAATTTCAGTTATATACCTCGCAGTGATTTTACCCTATTTTGTCGTATTTGCATATTGCTCTGTTTTCTCATCTAGTAAACCTTCGAATTTCAGCCATTATCAAGTGAAAAACCAACGATTCTACTTTTGAGCAGAACACGGCGAGCTACAGTGAATGGAATCTATATACGTTGTATGCCATAACTTTTGGCATGACTCAGCTCGGCCTAAGATATGTCGCGCTCCAGGCAGCCTTTGGCCGAGCCTGGCTCACGTAAGCTCACGTCCATGCTTGGTCAAGGTCTACCCCACGAGGAGCGCACGATCTTGTACAATAGTCTGTTGTGCTTGGTCGATAGTAATGACAATAAATCAGTAGTGTACCGTTCCCCAACGCCTCCTAATCCCGCAATCTACTCATGTTCCTACGAAAAAGGTGTATTCTGACAGCCCTTAATACCATTGAGAGTGCTGCATAGACATGGACACATGTAGCAAGTGCCACACGACGGTTTTGTGTCATGAAAATACAACAAATCAACATAAAAACTTCGGCTAGCGTGTTAAACTCTTCGCTTCTCCTATCAAGCTCAATGAATTTGATGCCTGGAAGAACTTTTCTCTCCCCCACAATGCCACAGCCATCGGGAGGAGATTGAAATGGAATGCATCGATGAGGGCCACCGCCATCGTCAGGAGGACAAGGCAGAAGGGGGGCGTCATGGATGACGTTGTCTGTCGCACTCACCACGAAGGCGTTTGATCGCCGCCTCGCTAGCTTGGCGAGCAAGAAGTCAACGGACTCCTTAGTGCCAGTCCTGCTGCCACAACTGTAGATGTGGCTAGCACAAAGAACTTCGGCCGAACCGGACGCGCAAGTTCACGTTAGGCCACCAAGCTTGGTCAACGATGTTGTGATGCGTTGCACGTCGACAAGTGATTGTGAATCTAGGCATGACAGGAGCTCCCTCTGCGTGTCACCCCGTACGGCACTTGCGAGGAGCAGGACCGCCGCGTTGATGTACGGAGGGGAGACGACGAAGTTGCGCACTCCCTGGTTGCCTGTGGCATTTTTTTTAGAGAAGGGGTATTACCCCAGCCTCTGTATCAGAAAGATGCATACGGCTCATATTATTAAAAAAATCAAACCAGTCACAAAGTCTTCAATATCTGAACAGGTTGCCTGTGGCATGCCGACCGAACTCCCATGTGAGTGCCGACATGCCACCATCACCTCTCCCGTGGGGTTTCCGGCAGCGGGCGAGAGAGGGAGGCTGGGGAGGGGACAGTCGTCGCCGACTTGGGAGGGGAGAGAGTCGCTGGCTCGGAGGGGAGAGACCGTGTTCGAGAGATGGAGAGATCAGAGGAAGGAAGAGGTAGCCTACATTTGGGCCCCACGTGTAAGTTAACGGTCAAACAAACAATATGTTTAGGAGCGGGCCGGCTTGTCATAAACCGGATCAATTTTAAACCACATGGTCAATTTGGTTTTTTGAAACAACAAACCACCAATCTAGTAGGTTTTTTTTGGGAAAAGAACCAACCTAGTAGGTATTTGCGGCAAACAAAAATGTGGTAGACTTTTAGAACTCTAGCCCGAAAAGCGGTAGTATTCTCTTATCAAACACCGCATTTATGCATTGATTTTCTAGTTAACAATTACATTTCAGAAAGCTTGCCATGTCTCCACTTTCGTACAAATATATACACTTATCATGTTGCGAGTCAATCGGTAGTTGAATGGTTAGTAGGACCGAGTGTTATCGCCAGCTTACCAGCAGGATTCAAGTCTACACTTGACACTGGTGCTTGCATTTTCTAGAATTATTTCAGACCTTCCGGCCATGTACCTTGAGTGGGAGAAGACATTTCCGTCTACAACGAAGGCGTATGTCCGAACTTTATCAATCTCAAGATGGTTTGTTGGCTCACTCTCTCGAAGCTGATTATAGGGGTAGGATGTGGGTGCGTGCGTTCATAGAGTTCAGTGTATATACATATGTATGAGCCTCTACCTTGGTACTGTGTCAAAAAAAAAACAGACATGGCAAATTTCACGCTAGGCTTTTCTGCGTGCGTTCATATCATTTCAGCGGGGGCTGATCGATTGCAACCGAAAAAACGTTCACGCTAGGCTTGTTTGCAACGAACTTTGTGACATCGCATGTAGGCCTTGATCACACCCAGCGGCAATCAAGAAAGCTGCATAAGTGAATATATAACCCACGGAAAAGTGAGCTAGTCCAACCAATCTTGCTTGCACAATGGAAAGAGCCACGGGCTTATCTCTCCAGCGAATTAAATTAGCTAAAGGTGTGCGTTCATGAGCCCATGCTAAAGTCTCAATTAATTCCTGCCAATACCCCCGCCAGGAAATTAAGAACATAATCCAGTAGCCCAAACAAGATGTCCAAATAAGAACATCCACGCCCATACCGATAAACTATTCATCCCAAAAGGATTATATCCATCCGTCGCGGCCGGAGATCCCCAATCGTCCTCCTAGCTGCATCTTCCTCCAGCCCTCAATTGGAGCGCGCGAGACAATTTCGGCCATGGTGATGGTCCGATCTGCTGTTGGACTCGCTCTATGGCAGTTGGCGCCGGCCGCTCGCTTCTGCGGCAAGGTCGGCCGCCGCAACCCTCCATCCAACATGATCACGATGCTGATAATCATGATGAATCTTTTTATCCCACAGTTGATGACGAGTCACCGTGCTGGCTTAGGGTTTGACCGATGATTTTCAGCGTAATTTGGCATGCCCGTATGCTTCTGTCACTGTCAATTAGGGTTACCGATGATGCATCATTAATTTTCTTCGCATAATTCCTTGCATGATAATGAACCATTGTCAGGTCTGAATCCAGGAGTTAGTTTGGGTGAATCTACCTAGGGTTAGTGTGACTGAGCGGAATGGACATTTGCTGACTGAAGAGAGCGTTGGTCTGCATAAATCTAAATCTGAAGCATTCATGTTTGGGATCAGAGGAGATCTTGTACCCTCTATAAGGCTGCTGTATTTGCTCTATATGTACCTCTATAAGCATTCCTTTTGGCCCGTTGTATTTGTTCCCCTTTTCATGTGTGAAACTACTTGTATTTGGTTCTGGGGACTGAGTGGCATTGACATTTGCTGATTGGAGAGAGCGTTGGTCTGCATAAATCTAAATATGAATCATTCATGTTTCGTTTCTTAAGAGATCATGTACGTTTACAGATTGAGCTGTGCATTAGTTTGAGTTGTTCAAAGGAAAAAAAAATCTTTTTTGTTTTATCTCCAATGCAAAAGTTATGGGCTGATCTTGTTCACTACAGAAATTTATCTGGAGTCCACCCCCCTCGCAGTATGTATAAAGGGTAGTATTGCACAAGCTGGAATCGAACCCACCATCACTTAAAACCTTAAGTGCGACCAGAACCACTGCGATAAAATACCTTTCGTGAGTGATCTAACGCTAGACATCTTAAGTAATGGATGGGCTTGGAATTTTAAAAAGGCTTTAGAAAAACTTTGTGAACTGGTCTTGTTTCCATGATTTCTTTTTATTTATTTATTTTATTTTCCAGTTATGTTTCTTCTTTCTTTTTCAATGCCCGCGCTTTCAAAATGTTGTTCAAAGTTTGAAAAGTTTGTTATTTCCAAATTTTGTTCATAAAACTAAAAAATATTTGCGTTTTCAAAAATTGTAAGATTATTTCAAAAAATGTTCGTACTTTTATTTATTTTCTCAGAATGTCAAAATGCGAATAATTTTTTGGAAAGCACAAACAATTTGTGAAAACAAATATTTTTTGAGAGCACGGAAAAAATGTTAAATTCCAAAACATTTTTCAGAAATGAGACTAAATAAATAATATCCGAAAAGTGTTCCAAATTTGCCCAAACATTTTTCCAGTTTGTGAATTTTTTTTTGAAAATGATAACATTTTTTAAATTCCGAACAAATTGCAATAGTCGCCCAACAGGCGATGCCGCCGCTTAGTTGGGCAAGGCCTAAGATTTCTTTTATTTTCTATTTTTTTCGTTTTTCTGTCTTTTTTTAAAATTAGTATTTTCTCCTTTTTAAACTTTATTATTTTTTGAAACCTATTCAAAAAATTGAAATACCAAAATAATAGTTTTAAGTAACTATTTTAAATTATGATTTTAATTCTTTTTTTTAATATTTATTAAATGCTTAAAAAAGCATTTGTTGTTTTCAATTCTATCATTTTGTAACGTTTTCTCCCGCAAAACAAATCTACCATTTTGTATTTGTTAGTTATGTTAGAAACTTAAAATGACAGTTTTAAGTATCTATATAAATTATGATTTAAATACATTTTTCCTTCAAACCTGGCGTGGATGACTACTCGGACACGCTACGTTGAACATGGTGTTTTTTTGGATATTCTTGAAATGACCCCAACATTTGCCAGTAGGTGGCATGCCCATGGTAGGCATCCATGCCCCCAATATTTTTTTCAGTTGGTTTGTATGACCAATTCAAGACACAAATCCAAGTTGCTTGGGTTTTCGACAAATTTTGCATTTCTAAAGGTTTCTCTGTCAAAAAGGTCGATAAATGGCTAGATGTGTCGCAACTTGCATACGGTGTCGGAAGTAGTTCAACCCCGACATGGATGCCTACCATGGGCATGTCCACCCAGTGGGAAAAGTTATGGTAATTTCAAGGATGTCCACGAAAACACCATGTTCAACGGAGGGTGTTCAGGTTGGCCAGAAGGGTATGTCAGAGAGCACGTTGTTTTCGACATCCTTGAAATGACCCTAATTTTTTTCATCGCCTCGTATGACAAATTCAACGAACCATGACAAAGTTGTTTTGGTTTCTGACAAGTTTTGTATTTTTTCTAGCTTTTCTCGGCAAGAAAATGCAGAAAAAAGGCTGGATGTGTCGCAACGTGCGTACAGTATAGAAAGTCATTCAGACCAGGCATGGATGCCTAACATGGGCATGCCCACTTGCTTCCAAAAGTTGGGGGTATGTATGATATTTCCAAAGAAATACCATGTTCAATGGAGAGTGTTTGAATAGGCCGAAGGATATGTTTGGGAGCACCTAATGTCTCGACATTCCTTAAATGACCCTATTTTTTTCATGCTCTTGTATGACCAACTCAAGGCACCATGCCAAATTGTTTGACTTTTTGCCAAGTTTTGCATTTTTTTCAATTTTCTCGGTGAAAAAAGTTGATTAATGTCAAAATGTGTCAAAACGTCGATACGGTGTCGGAAGTCATTCAAACCAGGCATGGATACCTATGTGTCCATGCCAGACTCTTACAAGAATCTGGGATCATTTATCCATACCTAAAATATACCAGTTAGATGAGTGTATTTATAATTCCCGTCATTATCACTGATCATAAACTTTTTTTTTCCTAACAATTTATTGAAATTTTTCAAGAATTTTGGAATTTCAAAGTGCGTATGAAAATTTTAATAACTTGAAAACTTTTTCCCAAAATTGTTGACAAACTACGAAAAAATAATGAAAATTTTGAACAAATATTGCAAACCACGTACTTTTTTCAAACAATCATCAACTTTTTCGAAACGCATACATTTCTTAAATTTGTGAACAAAAAATTCGAAAATTGGAACCTTTTGTGAAATTCCATAATAGCTTTTAGAATTTTAAACAATATTTGAAAACAAGAACATTTTATGTTATGCCAAACAAATTTTCAAATTTTTGAACAAGTTTCACAAAGAATAATAAATTTCAAAAGTAGAAAAATGGATTACCAAAAAGAGTAGCAAAACGAAAATAATTGCAACAAAAAAATGCTTAGGCCCTAAAAAATAAGAAATATTTTCAGAAAAGGTTAGTATATTAGAAAAAATATTTGCAAATTTGAATTTTTTTTTTTTTGTGTTTTAGAATAATGCTCGCCAATTTTTAAAAGTGTTTGCATTTTTAAATGTTCAGAAATTTAAAAATTGTTCATGTTTTCAACAAAATGTTCACAAATTTGATAAATTATTCGTCTTTTCGAAAAAAATGTCTGCAGTTTCCGTAGAATGTTGACAATTCTGAAAAACTGTTCATAGAATTTGAAAAATATTCAGAAAATCAAAGTATTTTTCATAAAAGAGGATCAGAAATTTGAAGAAAATTCGCGTTTCCAAAAGAAGTTCAAATTTTGATTTTTTCGTATCTTGAAAAATATCCACGTTTTCGAAAAATATTCCAAAAGATGAAAAACACATTAGTTTTTTTTTATTCTATAAAAAACACTTTAGATAGAATGTCCGGCCAAGCTGTACAGTACCAATTTTGATCTGCTACTGTATTTCTAATTAAAAAACACCTATAATTCATCCACTCTAGGTGATAAAGAATGGCGCTCCATAAGTATCACCTAAGTATGACGGTTCTGGTGGCTATCAGCAATTTTAGAACCCCCGGAGGTCCTGTGTTCAATGCCTAGTAGGCTCATTGTTTTTTTGGATTTTAGATCAGTGCTATCGTACATACTCACTAATGGGCCGGCCCAAGATGGATTCAACGTGATAGATCTCCGCGTCGTATCCTATATACTTAAGAAGTTGACCCCCACTACTTGATTTATCTCAACATGCAGCATAGCCACGTCATCATCCAATCATATCCAGCCACGTAATACCATGCAGTCCCACTCAAGCCTACCTCCTCAAGTCTGAGCAAAAAAAATCCCCGAAAGAAAAAACGAAATCATTAGGAATTTATTATGCGTCGGCCTCTTCTCCTTCCATCCCCTGCAGATTTTCCAATCCCGCGATCTCCCCATCACAGAGAGATATTAAACGGATGGCATTATGCGAGCAATCTCCGCCTTCATCACCCGTCGATGGATTTTATTACCAATCTCCTTCCGCTGAGGAGACAAATTAGAGCCCTGGCCGCCACCTCTACGCATCACCACTGCCACCACGAGGGGGCTGCATCTTCTTCTTCACCATCACAGGCGACACACTGGAACAACACCACACCTCTGTGCATCGTGGGTGGATCTCCACCACATGCCCTTTGGTGAGGCACTTGCTGTGGATCGGTGGATGTGGACTTGCAGGCGCTCCTCCACGCCGCCGACGGAGTGTCCAACACCATGCTATTTGTCATCGGCATGCGGCTGCGAGGCGAAGGTGGAGATGACCTGTTGCCATTCCCAAGAAAAAGGCCAATGGTACCTGCTCCTACTTCCTCTCCTTCCTCCTAATTAGGATTGTTCAATAAGAACTTAGTTCATTGACTGAAAGCTAAGTTATATGTTATCTGTAAATGTTTTATTTTGTAGTTAAGAATAAGACGGTGACGCTCGGGACATCAACCCTCGGCAAGAGCGTTATACAGATAAGGCTGAAGAATATTCCACTCCAACTGGTATCATTGCAAGGGGTTCGTATTCTGCTAAATCAAAGATAGTAAGGGCATTTGTCAGACATAACATTCTTTTTATAAGGAGATGGTGTGCAGTTATTTTATTCCTGTGAATCTATGTTATGCGGAAGTATGTATGCATGTGTGAATTTTATTTGCAGTTTATGGACGCTGATGGGAAAGTGTACCTAGACATGAGGTACTCCCTTGTGAATAGGAAGGACTCGGGAGGAGTAGCCTAATTAAGAAGAGCCAGTAGTACTACTTTTGGTTATACAATGTACGATATGTATGGCTAGCTGGCTGTAAGGATGGCCCTAATCTGTGATCTGATGAGCTTGACTCAAGTAGATCTCTGAATCCTATTAGCTTGAAACATCTGAATTTGCATGTTATTCTCTCTGAACAATAACCTGCCTGGCTCAGTTATCACACAGTGCACTCTGTCCTCTCCGTTGCACTGGTGAGTGGCAAGTAAGCAGGTCGCCATCCCTTTACACAAGATCCAGCCATCGTCTGCCTGTATGTGCTGCTGCTTATGTAAAATTTGATTAGTCTTTGGCTATTTGTTTTTATTTGAGTAGTAATACCAATATCTTGGGGCTGCATTAGTCTACTAAAATTAAGTCACCCACTCTTATGTTGTTTGTGCAGATCTTTGTTTTGTGAAATTCAAACTGGCTGCAACTGAGGGTTGACGAGTGTAATAATCCCATCTCCCTCATGTTTTTCTACATATATTATTTTTTAGTCTTTTTTACTATCTGATTTAAAGACTATTGTTGATCATGTAAGAAAGCTAAAAAATATTTTACTAACATGATTTCTGTAACCATACATGTTAATATACATAAAATGTTAGACATGTGCTTCTAACTCATTGTCAAGTTGTTTTATACACAGGAAAACCAGAAAAACAAAGACAGGGTAGGCAATATCCAAGGAGTAAACTAACAAACATTCAAGTAATCTGTTGGCGAGAGCCTTATTTGGGTTTGTGTTTCTCACGTAATTAACAAGCTATCTTAATTATCTACCAAGTTTGTATTATGTCCTGGTTGAATTTCTCGGCTAGAATTTATTGCAGTATAATTGTTTTTGTCCTGTTTAGATATACTCAATCCATTCAATAATATAAGATGTTTTAGATATTCAGTATGGAGTAGGCACGAGCTTAAATGAGTGATCAAACACACCAAAATGCGTCTATAAATTTCTGAATCAGAAAAAGGTTAGAACATTTTATATTTGTGAATGGAAGAAGTATTATATTCAACCTTGGAGTTGGGACAATGACACATTACCAATGCCATTTGTTTTCACATTAAGGGGCTCTATACAGTTGTTCCTGCTGTCATCAACAACCAAGAGCTAGCCATTTTAATTATATATTTTCATGTGCTATATTTTTAATTTTAATCAATTTCTAACCATAATTTGCCGCAGCAACGCGTGGGGTATCATCTAGTTTTCTATAAAGACAATCCTACACTTTATAATGAAGAGGTATGGACAGATCTTGACCGTTGATGTGTTCAAGGGGTTGTACCGAAGAAGAAGTGATTTATCTGACCAGGGAAAATATCTCAGTATGAGGACCTTTGGGTTAATAAATGGTTTTATTGGTCTCTGCTATATATTATGTCTGCCTTCTCTTACTTACATATAAATGAAACAAGCTTGATATTTTATTCAACTCTGATTTGCCGCAGAATTATGACGCTAGCAAGAGGTTTGAATTCAGCAAGGAAGACTTTGCCGGCTGGTACACACATGATCCTTCTCTATCAACTTTGGGGCGGGCGTTTTGTTATAGGAGCGGTGGTTCACAGCTCATGGGTTTTGTGCATAGCTGCTAGATATTTGAAAGTAAGGTTTTGTCGGGCTCTTGTTGGGTAGGCGCAGGAAAGAATTTATTAGAGTTAGGTGCACAACCACTTGATGGTCTTAGAGATAATTTACTAGAACTCATGAGTACGAGCAAGTACATAGGTAAAGGGCTTGCACGGAGAGGGGTAAGAAAGCCAATATTTCTGTTAATTGATCTCTCTGCCCGGCTGCTCGGTTTGCTTATATAGGCCACCACTTCATCATATACATCATATCAGAAAGTTGGCACCATTCCAATTTGCATATGATATAGTCAATATTCTGGACACTTATGAACTTGGGAGCTGGAGAGAGATACATATTTGTCGCTTTAGTCATTTTCATATTTCTGTCATTTTATCCTCTTGTTCACATAATCATATTTTTTTGTTCCTTTTGGTACTGGAGGGGACTGAAGACATAGGCCCCTATTGAGTTTCAACGTGTGTACAGTATATTCTTTTGCTCATATAGATATTTCTGATTGATGTGTCTTCACTCTTCACAGCACCGGTGTGGAATTTATGATTGGTGCCTTTGCCTGCGGCATAGCGCTTCTGTTTAGGCATTATACGACTCCTCCCTACGAAAAGGACTCGAGGTACAATACGGCAAGCTGTGAAACAAAATCCACTTCTGATACTTGTCAGCATGGACAACATGGACGAGAGAAAACGGAATAGGCAGCAGCATGTCTAAAAGAAAGAGCCTGTTTAGCTAGTCTCATGTCCTACCTGCATAAGTTCTTGGCGGGGAGATCTACCATTTAGTCTGTTTCATTATACTATACACATGAGAAGATACCTAATGAAGAGAATGAAGTCCATTGTGGCCTTGTCAACTTGTTGTATCTGTCTTTCGCCTTCTTTGGCTATGCCCTCTAATCTAGTTATGACAAAAGATGAAATAAAGTGAAGATTGATTGATCCAAATGAGTTCACGCCCTTTTGAGATGCAAGTTGGTTAAACTGACCCCGACTCTGGAGATACTTGTATTGGGACAAAACCCTAAACCCTAGCTCTACCTCTCACTCTCTCTGCACCTCGGTCACTCTCTGGACACGAACATCAGAAGAGGGAGGAAGAAGAAGATCAAAGCAGGCAATGTACACATGAGTTTTCCGGCGCGCGAACGCCTCTTTTCTTCCCTCGAGCACGAAATCGATCATGTCATTTCGTTACAACGTCACCACGCGGCTTTATGCCCCGAGTCAGCGCACCGGGCACGCACCCACGGCTCTGGCCGCGCCCGCTACGCGCGCTTCTCGCGGTGAGCACCAACAGAACCTGCCCGATCGCCCCGCGTGGTTCTCCAACGATCAACACACGCACTCACATTCCTAGCTCCAAACATGTTTGGAAAGTCAAAGTTCCTTTGAAAATTAAAGTGTTTATGTGGTTAAACCAAGTCATTTTAACAAAGGATAATTTGGTTAAGCGCAACGGGACAAGATCTACTAGGTGTAGTTTTTGTGATAGGGATGAAACTATCAAGTACCTCTTCTTTGATTTGCCCGTTTGCGAGAGTTTTGTGGCACACGGTGCAAATTGCCTTTAACATTACTCCTTCGAATTCGGTCAGTACGTTATTTGGAACGTGACTTGTTGGGATAGAGTCCGAAACAGCTAGACACATTCGCGTAGGAGTATGTGCGTTGTTATGGGCAATTTGGAACTGCAGAAATGATTTGGCTTTTACCAGAACAACAACTATCCATTTTTTGCAGGTTTCATTCCGAGGTACTGCGCTGATCCGTATGTGGTCGTTACTCACTCCTACGGAGACCAGGGAGCATTTGGTTACTGGATCTGTCCGGTGGGAGATGATAGCGCGGGATATCTTCAACCGGTTTGGATGGCGGTCATGTAATAGGATAGGCGATTAGTTTACCTATCTTTGTTATGCCAGCCGGTTGTGGCTTTTGGGCCTTTTGTTTTTGGCGTTGTGGCTCTTTGTGAGCTTGCCGTGTTTTTGCTTTCAGAGTATAAGACCTTGTTGAACCTCTTTATTTATCTATAAATGTGGTTGTATGCATCGTTCTGATGCAGAGGCCGGGGAGTCCTCCTTTTCGAAAAAAAACACATGCACTCACACCTACAATGTACTAACCCACGGACACGCCCATGTGCTCCATACACACGCACACACTCGACCCGCCACGGACCCGAGGCGTCGAACACGTCCGGCGCGCGCCCATACACGTGCCCGACGCGCCCAGCTCATCGCCACGGCTTATTAGCCCAACACTCACCCCCCTAAGCCGTGGCTCAATGGAGCCCGACGTACTCGACGACGCCGTCCGCCAGCAGTGCGGGCTCCACCGCCGGTGCCTTGCGCAGTAGCGGGCACTCACGCTTGAAATGGCCACGCTCACCACACTTATAGCAGCGGCCACACCCATTGCCACCCCTTCCCCACACCTCGCTCCGAACGTCGTCGTCGTGCTGCACACCTCCCTGGCGCCGCTCCCGCGCCCGCCATTGCGCCGCCGTGAACATGAGTGCGTCTTCCGATCGCTCGCCGCCCGTCTGCTCGCGTCGCCGTAACCGTTTGTCAAGGTCCTTCAGACGACCCAGGGCCTCCTCGAACGCCATCATCCCGACATCGCAGAACTGCTCGATCCCGGCCACCGCCGCGTACAGGCGGTTCGGCACCGAGTCGAGCAGCCTCTTCACGAGCGAGGCGTCATCAAGAGTTGAGCCGAGCCCAGCGAAGCGCGCTTCCATCCCTCCGAGCTTGCCGGGGAACACGTCCAACGACTCGCCCTCCGCCATGCGCAGGAGCTCGAACTCCCCGCGGAGTGTGCCCAGCCGCACCGCCCGCACGCGATCCGTGCCGACGAACCTGGCCTTGATGCTGGCCAAGACCTCCGCCGTTATCTTCTTTAAAGCCACCTGCAGCAGCAGGTCCTCCGCGAGCGCACCTAGCAGGTAGGCCCACGCCGGCTTATCCTTCTTCTCGATCACCGCCGTCGCCGCGTCCTCTGGCACCACCACTGCCTCCCACAGCCCATCCGCGTCGAGGTTTGCGTCGACCTTGATGGCCCACACGGTGTAATTCTCACTGGTGAGCATTGGTACCGGCTGCGGCAGCGATCCGCCCAATCCGCCGGCGTACGAGACGAGAGACATCTCTGGCGAGCTTCGACCTCCCCGTGGCTCGGATACCAAATGTTGGGACAAAACCCTAAACCCTAGCTCTACCTCTCACTCTCTCTGCACCTCGCTCACTCTCTAGACACGAACGACAGAAAAAGGAGGAAGAAGAAGATCAAAGCAGGCAATGGACACATGAGTTTTCTGGCGCACGAACGCCTCTTTTCTTCCCTCTAGCACGAACTAAATCATGCCAATTTGTTACAACGTCACCATGCAACTTTATACCCCGAGCCATCGCGCCGGGCACACACCCACGCCTCCACTCGCCCGCGACCTTTCCCACGTTCTGCATGCTCTGGCCGCGCCCGCTACGCGCACTTCTCGTGGTGAGCACCAACAGAACCTGCCCGATCGCCCCGTATGGTTCGCCAACGATCAACACACGCACTCACACCTACGGTGTACTAGCCCACGGACACGCCCATGTGCTCCACACGCACTCACACACTGGACCCACCACGGACCCGACGCGTCGAACACGTCTGGCGCGCGCCCATACACGCGCCTGATACGCCCAGCTCATCGCCACGGCTTATTAACCCAACAACTTGGACCGCTTTGTGGCCCGACTCACTCAATATGCTCATGGCCTGACTAAATAATGCTCAGTTCTACCAGGATTAAATTGCTTAGTAATAGTAAGCATTGATAGGGGAGCATTTGGTGTGATTTAGTCGGGTTTAGGACAGCTCAGTCAGCTTAATCCTTCCTCTGCATGAGGGAGCGTAAATGTGTGAAGTCAGTTTTAGATCAGGAGCTTCACTTTTCTGGACTGGAAACTGAAGTTAGGATTTATGTTTTCCTGAGTTGTTGCAGCAGGCAAGAAGAACATGGTGTACATACTAGATTTAGGGAGTATGTGTGGCTTTGGGAGGAACCAGCCCCATAGTGTTCAATTCGCCAACTTATATTATCTTACCTTTCAGTAATAAAAGCATAACTGTAGCTCAGGTTCTCACTGATGCACGGTTGGGGTTGCTGGATTGTGCTCTTTGGAGGTGATGACTTACAGTAGTGGCAGCTATTAACAGGTTTGTGCGCTTGCTTCTGTGCCTTTAGAACATCACAAGAACAGAGAGGCGTTGGTCCACGGTGTGGGTGGCACCTACACCGACGTCGGGCTCGGCCTGCATTACACATGGTGCCAGTATACCTTGATGTGCGCTGGGCTCAGCCTGCATTACACATCGTGCCAGTATACCTTGATGTGCGTCATTGCCTCCTCCGATGCGGCCGAAGCAGGAAGGAGGACTAGGAAGAGCGTAACAGCGGCCATAGCTATTAGCTCTCGTGCACATTGTGTTGCGATGATAATCGGTTGTGGTTTTAGGGGTAAAGCACACGTGTATACTTAGGGGGGCGACTATTCATCAGATTTCTTTGGAACCATTAAATTGAAAATCAGCAGTCGGCGTTCATCTTCTTCCTTCGTTAATCTTTTACTCTAAAATAACTATGAAAGATAAATAAACACCGATTTTTTTCAAACAAAGAATGAATTAGTGGCATTGGTTATAAATCCTTGCAGAAGAAATAAAATAACTTTTTTTACGCAGATAGGGTGTCTTATCCCAAAAATCCTGAATCGAGGATGAGTTCCATAGAGGCCATTTATAAAAATATATAAAATTTCATATTTTTACATTTCAAAAAAGATGAAACAAAATACGCACATACCTGGAGGCATAATGTACATGTGTTTGAATTTTCATGAAGAAGCACGTTGGAATGAGGGTGTGCCAAAAAAAAGCATGCAGCTTTTTAGCACATGTACGGTTCATTGCTCAAAGTCCATGATTCATTTTTTTGTATAAGTCGCAATTTAAGGTATTTCATGTTGAAATTTACACACATATACATTACATCCTTATATACATGTTTAATTTTTTTAAGATATTCTTGAAAGATTAAACTTTTCAAAATTTCCGGCCTCCATTGAGCTGGTCTCCAGAAGGACGTACTGGTCTTATACCTCATATATTATTTATTTCTCTATTCCATATCTTAGCAAGATCGGGTGTCACCATTCATGAGTCATTTTCTTTTTTTGCGAAAGACCATTCATGAGTCATTGTGGCCACTAGTTAATAATTACTAACTTGAGATATTGATCTAAGAATAGTATATGCAGGAGACATGCCACTGTATACAAAAAACCTGGTTCTTACTTTCCATATTGTAAAAAGTGGAAGACCAACTAAACAGTCAAACTATTCAATGAACCATTAAATCATGCAAGCCAAAGAGATCAATTAAACCATGAAGTTGTCTATTGTTTGTCCATAATAGAAATTGTGCAAGAAAATAAGATAAACAACTAAAACGTCAACATCTACTTCTAGATGGAACTTTTTATATTTTCCTCTGTACCTATTGTCAATGCTTGTCTGCTTGTAGACCCTCAGTTTCTTCTCTTCTAGGCTCATCTTCAAATTCATATTTATCTAAGCATATGACTGAACATCTTTCCTTGTCTCAAAAATAAATATTGTGCGTTCTCAAAAACAAGTGTGCAAGTCGAAAGGAAGAGGAAGGAGCACCCGAGAACAATAGGCATGGGAGGCATTGGGAAAATGTGAAACAAATCACAGCCTCTATTTCTAGAGGTATGACTTTTTTCTTTCCTCCATGTTCCCATGACCACCGCTCTTAGACCCTCTTTTCTTCCTCTTCCTGGCTCACTCATGATATTAGAAAAAAAATTGATCTCTAGACTTTCCTCCATGATCCTAACCCAGTTGCTCTTAGAGGCTCTCTGTTCCTCTTACTGGCCCACTCATGATCCCTTAAACTACAAACCTTTAACAGTCAAAAGCTCATACCATTGAACATGGTCGTTGTCTTCTGAAGTATATATAGGCATCTATGGCATTGCTCTATGCTGCAGAGATATCCTATGAGTAAAGCAACTAAATCAGTGCACCTACACCAGGGTAAAATATAGATCATACTAGTAAATGATAGCGTGGACACATAAATATCAATCTTGAATATTCTAAATCTGGATGGTGCATTTAGAAGAAGGGTAGGAAAGTGATTCACTCTCTACGATTCTTGTCCGGGTGAGTAGGGAGGTGGAGAACAACATCACATATCTGCACAAAATGTCCACAAGAATCACACTATTCACGACTTGGTTGACTAGCGAACCTTGAACATGGATTTTCAATCTAATCAAGAGCGAGTATAGTTAATCGATATTGTTACTTTCTAACTGAAATAATTAAGAAAATCATGTACCCGATATGTTTACTATTGGGAACCGTAGTACCAATTGAAAATTGACAAGTAAATCATGGGTCGATTCAGCGCCACTGCTCGACATCATCAATATTGACTACCACTAGTTGTAAAGTCTCCCTTCTACTTCCTCCTAAGGGGTTACCGGTACGATGCCCAATGGATGGACGAAATTGACATCGAATTAGCAAGAACACATAGTTGCTGCTATGTTTCACACTAATGATAATATTTGTAGTTTCTTAGACAGGATCCGAGGAAGCTTTTATTGAGATACACACTCTGAAAGGTGACTGGATTTAATAGCTAGTAAATGATTTCTAAGATAGGTTTGAATTCAAGTAAAATTTGTATAGAGCAAACAAAATCTAAATGAACTTATCAAACCTTGTTATCAACAAGGAGATTGCACATCATGACAAATAACAACCAGGATCCTGGAGGCAAGAGGCAAAATGATGAGAAATCGGTTCCTATTTTGTTGTACCTACACCCTAGACACATGAAGTGGAACAAAATTTAGTGCATCCGGTAGGCACAACCGCGCCTATGCATACCGGTGCCTGATTTATTTTTTGAAAAGGAGGTTGAAACCCCCAGCCTCTGTATCATTGTGATGCACACATCCATTCTTATTAATTATTAAAAAGGGTACATAACAAATACAACAACTACAACACTGTTACAAGATATGGAATAACACCTATGAATAAATTGAGTACTTCCACAGCAATGCCTTCAGGAAGGGATGAACGTCCTCGCATCATTATTGCCTCGTCCGGACAAAGACGACTTGGACAGGGATTTTCATCCAAATTGCCAAGACTAACAAATTAAGACCAGCATAACAACAAGTAGTCAACACCTCCAACAAGGTAATGCGCACGTTCATCACTCCTAATCCCAACTAAAAAAAGTCAGGACAAGAGCTTTCGCCCCGGACATAAAGTGTTGTTTCAGTTAGCATATGAAAGAATGATCGTTTGATAGGGGCATCCTTCATTACTCCATGATAGAAGTAGAAGATTGGTGGGACCACTTCCCACCTTATAACACCACCGCGGCCGCCAGAGGGCCGCCCATGTCTCAACATGGTACTGGTCACTACTACTCCTCACCACCTCAAGTCAAACTATAACATCTACCCTACAATCATAGGCGTTGCTCCGTTGGTAGATGTCTAAAGTTGTTGTTTGTCCCATAAACCTCCTCCTGTGATGGCCACTGCCCTGGCAACGGGTGAAAGTTCCCGGGTATGCGGTTGTGCATGTTCTGGTGATAGCCGCTGCCACCACCATGTTGGTCCAGGCATCCCTACTGATGTTCTCATCGACTGTACAGAGAGATTCAGCCCGACAATGATGGCCTCCGCTGCAGTCCATGCTGTTGAGCCTTTTCCTCTATGTGCCAGCTACCTTTGGATCTGGAGGAGATGTAGGCATACCAACCAGAGCCCACACCATGGCTGTCGAAGGATGTGAGAGCATAGAGTCACTGATCCGTAATCAGTGGCCCTACAAAGTTTGCGCGGCCTGTGTCGTAGTTACCTCACTTGTCATAAAAGTTGTGATCTATTAGAAACTCCCACTGAGTAAGCCTTACACGTAGGCCTGAAGTTGACGCAGTAGTATACGAGGTATCCATGTGAGACAGAGTATGATTGTGCCTACCCTGGGAAGCACCTCAACTATGGAGGTCATGGAGAAAGTCGACGTTGTCGGGACACCGTTGTCCGCTGTCGTAGTACCCGTGGCCAGCCCGGTTGCCAGAGGCATAACCAAACACTGCTCCACTGTAGATGACCATCCTAGGAGCCGCCATGAATACTTGGTGAATTAGCATGACCAGGCACGTG
>NC_041383.1:38916872-38922952 GCF_002162155.2 Triticum dicoccoides
AAGGTGATTGAGCATGGAGACATGGCATTGCATTACTTGCATGGTGGGTTAATGGAATTGTTCACCTTTTGTAGTAAATTATTAGTACTAGTTGAGATTGTGCTCCACACATAGCTAAAATGATCAGTGTCGGTTGGCCGCATCCACGTTAATCCGGTTTTTGTTCATCTATATTGGTGTGTTTATATGTCTCCAATGGATCTCATCAGTGATGGTTGTTATTCTGGTGTACTGATCCAGTGTGGTCTTAGCAGGAAGATTTTTCCAACTGTCTACTACAACAAGCTTTCCCCGGTTCCCATGAGGGAGGGACAATGATGGCGCCGCGCCTTTGGCTCAGTCCAGTGGTTGTAGTCCTGGCTAGTTGGTCTACGAATCTGGATGTAATTTATGTCACTTCTACTTTTTTTGTACTAATTAACATGATTGATGACTAGGTCAAAAGTTTTTTAGGGAAAATGGATCAAAAGTTTTGTACACCTAGTATATGTCAAAAAAGAGATTATGGACGACTTCTCCTCCCAAAGAGAAAAGAATGATTTCGTAGTATATGGCCCCATCAACCGATGTATGTTGCCACAATGCTGAGGTAATATGATAATCAATACATGTATCTCACACTATCTTTTTTGTAAGTTTTGGTTCTGAACTAAACAGACAAATTCTTTTGTATAACAGGACAAACACTGGCTTTGGAGATGGCATGGGTGAATGCATTGTGCACAAAGAGTGACTTGGTCACTGAGCCACTCGAGGATATCATTCGGTGACAATATCTTGACCAGTTCGACACAATTCCAGTAAACTCTCAAAGAAAGGCCTGCATAATTTGAGATTTGAAAATGTTCATCAATCAAAAGGTGTACCTACACACTTAGGTTGTGTCTGGTTCAGGAATGAAGTGGAATGGAATGTCATGGTCCCATTCCACTAGAATGTGTTGGTTCAGTCTTTGTTTTGTGTTTGATAGTGGCAATTCGAAGGAATGAAATGGTTATATTTTGATGTTTGGTTCGAGAGATGGAATGGAATGGGTTTATTCATCTCACATGAATTGGATTGGATTTCCGTCAAACATAGGTTCACGCCTGCCATACGAGCCAAGGAGGCGTGGACGTCTTGCACCCATCCGAGCTCATCTAGGTTCATAGTACTCCTGCGAAGCTGAGCAGGCTTGTTTCACCACTTTGTAGTGGATCATTTCCCAACGCCTCCTAATTCTGCAAACTGCGTACTATCTGGACATGCACAAGCATGTAGCAACTACCACACCTCGATGCTGTCACACGAACATATAAGCAAGAAACATACATAACCTTGACATGCGTGTCTCTTTTTTCACTTCTCCTCTCAAGCGGAATGAATTTGATGCCTTGATTGAAGCAGTATCTCTCCCTCCACATCTCAAGAGTGTAGTTATATACCATGATCTGACCTCTCGCCATGCATTCACCAATTTATAATGCCCAACTGCTCGAACCAAGAACATGGTGAATAAATGTGCACATGTATGTTGTGCCAGTATCTCTTCACTTGTCGTAATATTACAGACAATTTATTTCAAGCGAGTAGTTGGTTCACATATATCTCTAGTCTTCCTACACGTGCATCTAAATCCTTTAGAGAAGCAGTCAAATATCAACACATGAATGTTATTCAAGCATCAAAACCATACGTGTCTACTATTTGTAGAAGTGCCTCTTCTGTTGGAGCAGTAAAATATCAACATATAAAGGTATTCAAGTATCAGAAAAAAAAAACAGGGAAGGAAGAAACCTGCCTTACTAGGTCGGCCCACCGATGGCGAGAGATGGTTGTTGGCCCCCCCAAGAAAATTTGTTGGATGATATATTTGTACTTACTAATAAGGGGAACCTTCTTGGTTCTCCTTTGGACACCCCTCTATATACATTAATTTTGTGTTAACTGCCCTTCCTTTCCATGTCAAAAAGAAAAAAAAACTTTCCGTCATTTTGTCCGTTCAATTTATGTCTATGCTGTGTATGTTACTGACTCCAACACTACAGAAAAAACACACGTTGCGTAGTACGATACAGGAAGCCGAGTTCGAGCATCACAAGTGAGGAGGATCTTCCTCCGATTCCTAATTTCAACTTTGTAGGTCTTTCAACTTATCAATCATTCATCTTACCATGACATATGCTTGACGTCTCATCCTTACACATGCCTCCGTCGGCTGGATCCAACAACATGCCTCTTTCTAGCGCATCGTCTACACCTGGGCTGTCAAGCCAAATAACACCTAGTGTTGCTGCTGGCGCTCCGACCCAGGCCCCCAACATAGAATTCCCACTCCAAGTATTGTTTTTCTATGCTTGTTTCTTGTTGCTTTCATTTCTTAAACCCATGATAATGCATGAAACCTTGATCTAGAGCTCAAAACTTTGAATTTGGCAATGCATGCTTCTGCTCTATCACTGTATACATTGTGCTCACAACTTACTTTCACTTTGAAACTTATCGATCATTGGCAATTCAAGCTCGGAAACTCATGTTATCGTAATGAACTTGTAGGTTTGCAATGAGGATGATATCAACGGTGGACTCCTCATTGTGAACGAGTTGGATAAGCTTATGTTTCACTTTATGAACAATTTGCTTATCTTTGGCGTAACTTTGCTGGATATGTATGAACGAAGAGGGGTGGGAGACAAGATCGGGATGGGAGGCAAGGAAGTACCTTGACGAGGTCGTCATTGAGCGCGAGCAGGGAGTCGAGCGTGCCGGGGCGGAGATCCGGGACGGTGAACTGTGCGCGGAGGGGGGAGTGAGCCCCGCCCCTCGGCCCCGGCGACATAGAAGAGGTCGGCAACCTGCTGGACGGCGTCGCCGACCGCGTTCGCCTCGGGCAGGAACGCCCCCGAGGTGGCCACCAGGACGGACGCGACGGTCGTGACCAGCCCGGCCCGGTACAGTAGCACCTCGCGCACGTCGGCGTCGTCCACGGACCGTGGCCGTGAGCAACCGGGCAGGAGCTCCCAAAGCTCTGTCTGTGTGTGTGTCTGGATCGGGACGCGGAGCGAGGTGGGAGGGAGGGAGTTCCCGCCGAATCTGGCCATGAAATGAGTAGCCCGAATGGATCTAGGAGGACAGAGGAGGGACTGCCGGCGATGAGTTTGGAGGTTGCCAATGCGACTGGAGAAGAGGGCTGCCGGCGGCGGATTGGGTAGGGTTACATGGGGGTAGGGATTGGGTTGGGGCGGCGGCGGATTGAGATCTGAGGGAGGGAGAGGGCTAGGGTTGGCAGTCGTGGGTGCGTGGGTGAGAAGGGGTCATGGGTGTGTGGGTGATTGCGCTACGTGGGGTGAGAGGGTGAGGCCATGGGGGGTGAGGGCTGCCGTCGGATCAGGATGCGTGATCCGCATGACATGCCTATGGACCAATCAAAAAGTGATAAACGCTTTGACAATCTTATGACCATCTAAATTGGTCTTAATTGATTCGAGTACGTATGTTTTGCACGAAAAAAGCATTTTCCATTTTGATTTTGTTGTGAAGAACCAACCAACTCTTTGTTGCAAAATTGAACCACCTCAATTTTTAGAAACATTAGACCATATTTAATGCCCAATTGACCAAACGGTTTGTGTGTTAAAAGTTTTGATCCACCTCTCGTGAAAAAGACAAATTTCCGCCGATTCAGCAGGAAGCGGGTCAAATTTGAACTGCAACTGCCTCATAGTTTGCTCTTTATTTTTTTCCAAAAATCATTTCTAGGTACATAAGTATCTATTTTATCAGAGAAACACCAAATTTTTTCCAAGATTCAACCACTAGCTAGGAACGGTCATGCCTGCCGTTTTGACCACATTTTGAAACGGGCATGAAAAATTCAAAAAACAATTTTGGAAAACCTTCGCATTGTGTCATTATATGTGGCCGAGTTATCAGGAAAAATAATAAACTTGTAATACAGAAATTCTTTTAAAAAAGTGTTCTCAGAAATGATCTATCATGTGTGAGGATTCATGGCTTTCAAGCCAAATGATCAATCTTATGGCCACATTCATGGCATAGTTTGTCCAAATGATCTAATATTCTGCACAAGGGTGCATCTTGGAATGTCAAACAATGTTTCCTATGGGGGTTTCCAATTTCTTTGGACGAAAAATCAATTTTCTATTTTTCTAGTGCTCAAATGAGTTTTTTTTTGTGAAGGACCTACCATATAGTTATTGCAAAATTGGAACAAATCATTTTTCTAAAATACGAGGCCATATTTAATGAACAATTGACCAAATTGTTGGCTGTCAAAAGGTTTGATCCACCTTTGGTGAAAAAGACAAATTTCCGCCGATTTACTAGGAAGAGGGTCAAATTTGAACTGCAGCTGCCTTATAGTTTGCTCTTTATTTTTTCCAAAAATAATTTATAGGTACATAAGTATTTATTTAATCAAATAAACACCAAATGTTTTTGAAGATTCAACCACTAGCTAGGAACAGTCATGCCCGTCGTTTTGACCGCATTCTAAAACGAGCATGAAAAATTCAAAAAAAAAATAAAAATTGGAAAACTATCGCATTGTGTCATTATATGTGACCAAGTTACCAGGAAAAATAATAAACTTGTAATACATAAATTCATTTAAAAAAGTGTTCTCTGAAACGAGCTATCATGTGTGGAGATCAATGGCTTTAAAGCCAAATGATCAATCTTATGGCCACATTCATGGCATAGTTTGTTCAAATGATCTCATATTGTGCACAAGGGTGCATATTGGAATGACAAACAATGTTGCCTAAGGGAAGGTTTCATTTTCTTTGGACGAAAAAATCATTTTCCATTTTTCGAGTGCCCAAAAGAGGTTTTTTGTGAAGGACCTATCAAATATTTGTTGCAAAATTGCACCAAATCATTTTTATAAAATACTAGTCCATATTTAATGCACAATTTACCAAATGGTTGGGTGTCCAAAGATTTTATCCAACTCTGGTGAAAAACACAAATTTCCGCCGATCTAGCTGGAAGCGGGTCATATTTGAACTACAGTTGCATTATAGTTTGCTCTTTATTTTTTTCAAAAAGCATTCATAGGTACATAATTATATATTTAATTAGAGAAACACCAAAAAATTTCCAAGATTCAACCACTAGCTAGGAACGGTCATGCCCGCCGTTTTGACCGCATTTTGAAACGGGCATAAAAAATTCCAAGAAAATAAAAAAATTGGAAAACCTTCGCATTGTGTCATTATATATGACCAAGTTACCATGAAAAATAATAAACTTGTAATACGATAATTATTTTTAAAAAAGTGTTCTCAGGAATGAGCTATCATGTGTGAGGATTCATGGCTTTCAGGCGAAATGATAAATCTTATGGCCACATTCATGGCATAGTTTGTTCAAATGATCTCATATGGTGCACAAGGGTGCATGTTAGAATGGAAAACAATGTTGCCTAAGGATGTTTTCATTTTCTTTGGACAAAAAATTCATTTTCCATTTTTTTGAGTGCCCAAAATGAGTTTTTTTAAGGACCTACCATATATTTGTTGCAAAATTGGACTAAATCAATTTTCTAAAATACTAGACCATATATAATGCAGAATTGACCAAATGGTTGGGTGTAAAAAGGTTTGATCCACCTTTGGTGAAAAAGACAAATTACCGCCGATTTAGTAGGAAGCAGGTCAAATTTGAACTGCAGCTGCCTCATAGTTTGCTCTTTATTTTTACAAATATCATTTCTAGGTACATAAGTATCTATTTAATCAGAGAAATACCAAAAAAATCCAACATTCAACCACTAGCTAGGAACGGTCATGCCCGCCATTTTCACCGCATTTGGAACAGGCATAAAAAATTCAAAAAAAATCAAAAAATTGGAAAACCTTCGCATTGTGTCATTATATGTGACCAAGTTACGAGGACAAATAATAAACTTATAATACGATAAATGTTTTTAAAAAGTTTTCCTAGAAATGAGCTATCATGTGCGAAGATTCATGGTTTTCAAGCCAAATTATCAATCTTATGGGCACATTCATGGCATAGTTTGTTCAAATGGCCTTATATCGTGTATAAGGGTGCATCTTGGAATGAAAAATAATGTT
>NC_041383.1:39443748-39472038 GCF_002162155.2 Triticum dicoccoides
TTTTTCTTCATTTTTTTCATTTTTTTTGCTACTGTTGCATGGATGAATGAATGCATGGATGGATGTTGGATGTTAGATGGATGTTAGATGTTAGATGTTGGATGTTGGATGTTGGATGTTAGATGGATGTTAGATGATGGATGTTGGATGTTAGATTTTTATTATGATGTTTTTGTCATTTGAGTTGTGCTCCAAAATTGGTATAAGATGAGTGGTTATTTTTATGATGATGATCTTGTCGAAAAAATTGAACCGGACAAAATTGGACACTTGACAAAAATTGAACCGGACAAAATTGGACACTTGACAAAATTGAACCGGACAAAATTATGATATGATGAGTGGTTATTTAATCATGATGATCTTGCTAAAAAAATTGAAGGACAAAATTTGACACTTGATGAAACATGATTTTGTTTCATAGTTAAAAGTATCAATGCTTAATGTGATGTGATGACCTAATTTTGTTTCACTCGGTGTAATTAACAGGATTTGTGGTGTTCCATCTTCGTGGAGTGATCGTCGACGTTGGAGGTGTTGGTCCACGATCGTCCCTCTCCTTTGATCGACTACATCGGAGGGTGAGCAACAATTCCATGACCTCGTCCACTTTTTCCCATGTCACTAGATTGAATTTTCACATCAAGTCGCGTAACCTAGGTCTCCCGTCCGAAAGGGTTGCATCGATAAATATGCATTCAATTGCATATTTATCACCGCAGCTCTTTCGGATTGTCTAGCGCTTTCCACGGACAGCCCGAGGATGTGTAGATTGGGTACGTTGTTCATGCTCTACCCCGTTCCGAGATAGGAATTCGGCGGCGCCTCCCTGTTGTTCTCCGGATGCACATTCTCTCGGCATTTTGCCGAGACGTGTATTTGGAGAACAGCGGGGAGGTGCTGCCGAAATTTTGTCTCGGAATGGGGTAGAGCATGGACCGTACTCAATCTACACATTCTCGGGTGGGATTAGGACCCATCTTTACCTATTAGAGATGTAGGTGGATTACTCGTCAACCTTGTAAAAAATAAAATATTGATGTGGGTAATTTAAATGAATCCTTAATTTTGTTCTGTGGCTTCCAATAAAGCAGAGATGGCAGATAATCAGTGGATGTATAGTGGGTTTTTCCGTCGGAATCAAGTAACAACAGAGTGGGTCGAGAAAACTGATGTGTTTTTGGAAGAGATATTGCGTAGTCCAATGAGGATGGTGCCAGAATGCCCGTGTGCCAGATGTAAGAGACGTATCCGCAGAGATAAGAGTGAGATGACTAAGCACCTTCGCACGCATGGATTTATGCCCAACTTTAATATGCCGATAAACTTTGCCCAGCGGGACCGTGGTAGAGAGGATGTGATACGACAACGCTTCGCTGGTTATGAGGACGATGGGGTTAGAGACATGCTAGATGATGTCTTTGCTGCACAGCCGACACCTCTGTCACATTCAGCGAATGAACCGGAGGAGCTGGAGGAAACCGCAAAGGCCTTCCTGGAAATCTTGGCCTCGTCAAAGAAACCTCTCTATGAGGGTGCCAAGCTGTCTATGCTGGATGCCATCTCGCAACTGATGGCAGTGAAGGCTGAGTACGGCTGTAGCCGAGGTTGCTTCGAAGCATTTCTGGGAGTATGGGCTAACAGCCTGCCCGAGGGCCATGAACTACCGAAAACCATGTACGGTACGAAGAAAATCATGAAGCCGCTCTCCATGGACTATGAGAAAATACATGTTTGTCCAAAGAATTGCCTTTTGTTTAGGCATGAGTATGCGGATGACAACTACTGTAGGAAGTGCGGTTCCTCTCGGTATATTGAGGTGGTCGATAAGCATGGTCAGAATCGGCAGCTAAAAATCCCTGTGAAGGTTCTTCGGTATCTTGATTTTATAAAAAGACTGCAGCGCCTTTTCATCACCGAGGAGTCTGCCAAAATGATGAAGTGTCACAAGGAAGGGAAAAGGTACAATCCAAAAAAAATTGTACATACATCAGAAGGTGAAGCATGGAAGTCATTCGATATAAAGTACCCGGAGGAAGCAGCCGAGGTTGGGAATGTCAGAATTGCTATAACAGGTGATGGGTTCAATCCATATGGTATGTCGTCTAATCCATACAGCTGCTGGCCCATATTTGTTATTCCGCTCAATCTCCCTCCCAGCGCCATAATGCAACGCAAGACCATGTTCCTGTCGCTTATAATTCCGGGGCCTGAATATCCAGGGAAGAATTTGAGTGTGTTTATGCAGCTGTTGGTGGATGATTTGCACCATTCTTGGTACTTCTCGAGGTTGACATACGACCGGCATCTGCAGAAAAATTTCTTGATGAAAGTTTGGCTACAGTATTGCATGCATGACTTTCCCGGCTATGCCCTGTTCTGCGGATGGTGTACAAGTGGAAAGATGCCTTGCCCAGTGTGCATGCAGGCCTTGATTTTCATTTGGATGAAGAAGGGTGGCAAGTATGTTGCCTTTGACCAGCATCGACAATTCCTCCCTCCAGACCATCCTAATAGGGAAGACAAGAAGAACTTCATAAAACGCAAAGTTGTCCATGAAGTAAATGAGATTCCAACATTTTCTGGTGTGGATGTGCTTGCTCAGCTCAAAGCTCTTAAGCCTGCCGGTGAAGGGAAAGGCAAAGGCAAAGGCAAAGGCAAAGGCAAAGGTAAAGGGAAAAAATGTTTTGAAGGATATGGTGAGATGCACAACTGGACTCACATTACCCCCTTCACGCAGCTTCCCTATTTTAAGGACCTTAAACTTCCATACAACATCAACGTGATGCACACCGAAAAGAATGTCGCAGAGTCCCTTTTTAACACGATCCTCAACATTCCTGATAAGACAAAGGATAATGTTAATGCTAGAGTCGATCAACAGAATATTTGTGATAGACCACGTCTTCACATGCAACCTCCCACAGGCAGTCGAAAATCTTGGTTCAAGCCAGATGCTGACTTCGTACTTAAAAAGGATCATAAGATGGAGGCATTCAAGTGGCTGAAACACGTCGTGAAGTTCACTGATGGTTATGCGTCGAATATAAGTAAGGGGGTCAATCTTTCAACGGGCAGAGTGACCAGGCTCAAGAGTCATGACTATCATGTATGGATTGAGCGGATTATGCCGGTGATGGTTCAGGGCTATGTTCCCGAGCGTGTCTGGCGTGTGCTTGCGGAGTTAAGCCATTTCTTCCGAACGCTTTGTGCTAAAGAAGTATGTCCTGAGAAGATAAAAGAAATGCATAAGAAGGCGCCGGAGTTGATATGCAAGCTAGAGAAGATCTTCCCGCCAGGCTTCTTTACTCCGATGACACATCTCATTTTGCACCTTGCGAACGAGGTATTGTTGGGGGGCCCTGTGCAGTATCGTTGGCAGTACGGCCCTGAGAGACAAAACAAGCATCTGAGAGAGAAATGTGGAAACAAAGCTCAGATTGAAGCTTCCATAGCTGAGGCAGTTATCCTAGAGGAGGTGGCAGACCTCAAGACAGCCTACTATCCGGACCATGTTCCCACGTTGCACAATAAGGTGTCTCGATACAATACAGAAGAACCCAAGTATAAACCCAAATTGCCTCTATTCACCGGGCAAGGTGGCAGGACTGGATGCTCGACATCTTATGTCATGCCACGAGATGAGTGGCAGGATGTCATGTTCTATATCTTGCACAACATCAAGGAAGTTTAGGATGAGTGGATGAGGTAATACCTTTGCACCATTCTTTTAGTCAATTCATTATGTTCACTTTGCCTAGTTCTTATACCGCTTTTCTTATTGTAGTCGATTCGTTGAGGAAGGGTGGACGAGAATGCTGCCTCCTACTGAAGCGGAGGCACTTGCTCTTCTCCGAAAGGGTGCTGATGGAAGGAAAAATTTCGTTGCGTGGTTCATGGAGAAAGTAATATTTCACACTTCCCTATTACCCATTTCACACTTCCAATTAAACTCATGCACCCTATAATTTCAATTAAACTTGTAGGGAAATGATCCGAACGAATCAATGGATGAAGAATTGAGATGGGTTTCCATGGGTTTTGACCCTACCGTCATGACATGCCAAAAGTATGATGTGAATGGGTATCACTTCCATACAGAGGAGCACCAGAACAGTCGGCCTGATCCCAAAACCATAAATACCGGAGTCTTCACCGAAGGAGATAATAATGTAGATTACTACGGAAGGGTAGGAAAAATATACGAGCTTACATTCAAATGTGGCCGTAAACACCTAAGTCTCACTGTGTTCAAATGCCGATGGTTCGACCCCAAAAAGGGTCTAAGACATACGCCTTCTGTTGGTTTAGTTGAAGTTAAACCATCAACCGTCTATGCCGGAGCTGATCTCTTTATCGCCGCTACCCAGGCCACACAAGTATATTATCTGCCTTACCCATGCCAGAAAGAGTACCTAAAGGGTTGGGAAGTTGTGTTCAATGTGTCACCACATGGTAAGCTACCGGACCCGAACGATGATGATTACTACAACATAAACCCCATGACATACGAGGGAGTGTTTTTTCAAGAGGAACATGATGACGTGGTCCAAAACAAGGAGGATGATGACTTGGGTGATGTTGACCTGGACCCAAACGACGACGGCGCTCGGATTGATGGTGAGGCAGTTGTGAATCAAAGAGACATAATTATGCTTGAAAAGTTAAATGAAGACGCTGACGCTGACGATGAGGAAGAGCCTCCACCTCCGTCAGACAACGAAGAAGATATGCGGGATAGTGATGATGAGACCGGTCGACAAATAGATTACAATAGTGATGATTCATATGGGTTCTAGAAAATGTATGTTCTTTTAATAATGTTCTCTTCCATTATTAATGTCTTTCCTGTATGCTTGTTTTTTTATATCCTTACTAATTGTTTATTCTCTTCTCAATGCAGGTTTGCTAATCATGGGCAAGTCTAGCAGTGCTAGTTTCCTCAGTAAACTCAAAGGAGGACTTACTCGGAGTGGACGAGCCCACAAGGTTCCCTCCCGACTACGCGAGGATGGCACCTCACAGGAAGGTGGAGGGGTCGGGGGAGGAGACCCTAGAGGAGGAGGGGGTGGGGGGAGAACCCCTAGAGGACGAGGAGGTGGGGGGAGAGGCAACCGGGCCAAAAAACTCCGGGCTGTGTCCGAAATAGGAGGGTCTTCTTCGATGCCCTCCTATGCTGATGCAGCTTCTGAGTCTGAGGAGGAGGAGTATATTCCTGATGTCGAGGAGGAGGAGGGTGAGGAGGAGGAGGCCAAGGAGGAGGAGGCTGAGGAGGAGGGTGAGGAGGAGGGCGAGGAGGGTGGAGGGGAGGTTGACCCCGAGTTGTGGGGTGACTTGCCACCGAGTGCTCCGCAGGGGTGGCTGCGTGGTAATGCCAGAGTACCTACACCACCTTCTATCGAGGCGCACAAGTGGCTCATTGAACCTGCGGGGACAGAGTAAGTGCATCTCAATCATACTTTCAACACATGACAACATTTTTTTATTGTACACATGGCAACCCTTTGATTCTTTTGCAGTAACTAGATCCTTCGCGGAAAGGGCCGTAAACCGAACGACCTTCTCACTGTCCTGTTGAAGCAGTTTTGGCCTGGCCTATTCTGCCCGCGGCCAGACAGGGACCCACAGCTGTGTGTTTTGGCCACAAGCTATGCCCACTACGAGGCTTGCAGCAACGCGGAGTACGGACGGCCGCTAAGGCCGTGATCACCAAATTTTGGGTAAGTTCCCTTTTGAATCACTTGTCTTTAGTTTCGTTCATAGTTTATCATTGAATCACTCAACTCATGCCTTGTTTCCTTCTGGTTTATGCATGGTTGCAGCAACTCTATAGAGTTCTTGACGAGCACAAGGCCAGAGCCGACGTGGTCTTACTTGCGTCTGCAAAGAAGAAAGCTCGTCAGTTGCAGTACGAGGTGCGTTGGGTTGCCGTCTCACAGTACTACCACATCTACCTGCAACAAAAGATGACCAAAACTCAAGCACAGAGGCAAAAAATTACCATGAGCAGGGAGCAGTTCATGATGGTAACTATTACTGACTTTTCATTGTTTCAAGGAGTCAACTATATGTTTCATGCTCACATGTCATGCTTCCAAAATTTGCATAGGTTGTTCCTCGTTGGTGCTATGGAAGGCATGACGGATGGGCGTGTTTGGTGGATAGGTGAGTCGGTGACGATCCAGAATTTGTTGCCAAGAGCATCAAGGCCCGGGCTAACCGTGGAAAAGACGGGACACACGGCCAAGGAAACAGGAACCACTGGGGCTTCAAGGCCATGAAGGTATATCTATATGAAAGATGCATTTTGGTTCTTCTTTACCATCATGTTCTTATGTATGGCTAACTTCTTTTTGACATTGCAGGAGGACAAGTTGCAGAGGCCGCTCTCAGACATGGAGTCATGGAAGCTGGCCCGCGAGCGGAGTGATCGCAAGGAGGGAGAGCGCCAGTACTACGGCAACACCGAGAAACACCTGGAGTCTTACACTTAGAACTATCAGAAGATGCATCCGGATGTTCCCGTTCTTGAGGTCGCCCAGTCTCAGATCGACGACACGGCGGTGGTGGCCATCCAGGGTAAGTCCCATGGCCGGTATCCGTGTTTCGATGGCTTGATCACTCCGTCGATCTCGTACACACGGCTTCGAGCTACCAACCCGAGCCCGTTAGAGAGTACGGGGCGTTCGCAGCCTCCCTTAGTCCGCCAACGTGCTGTAAGTACTTCCCCTCAGTTTAGAAGAAATATCTCACGCACGCACCCGACCCTTCCCATCTCCACGACTCAACGCACGCGCCCCATCATCCCCAATCCACACACACGCGCCGGCCTCCAGCGAGCCGCAATGGCCAAACACCCGCCGGCGCCACCAGAGCCCCAACTGCCGCCCCCCCATCCCCCGCCGGTGCCGAATCATGGAGGAACTCTCTCCGGCGCTTCCCCATGCTTCTCGTCCACCGCATCTCCGACGTTATCCAGGCGTCGGTTCATGGCGGAACCGCCGGCGGCGCTTCCCCAGCCCCTGTCGCACGCCCCCATCGCCGCCGCGCCTCTAGCCCTCTCTTCCATCGCCTCTTCGACGGCCAACACACGGGGGCTAGCAGCGCCAACCTCTCCCAGCAGCCATGTCGACTAGAACCCTAGCATCGGGGATTCCGGCGAGGTGGGGAGCGGGGCAGTGGCGCCGATGGCCGAGGCCCTCCCCAAGATCAACTCCTTTGTGGGCGCACTTGCAGCAGACCCTCTGCCCCTGAATTCCATGCCCGACGAGGTGGACGGCATAGCTGACGAATGCTCTCTGTCTGCTATTTGCGCTAGGTAAATTCTCGGTCTCTCTCTCTCTCTCTCTCTCTCTATATATATATATATATATATATATATATGTATGTATATAGGGAAAATCCATCCTACCACCCGGTGGTAGTTACCCCACATGTCTCATATACTACCATGTGGTACTATATCTACTATTTTATTATTTTAAATATGTTCATATAATATTTCTAAGATATTTCAAAGCAAGTTACATGAAAAAATTTCATATGAGCCCATAGTTTTTTTATATTTGTGAAATACGTACATATTTGTACGTAAAAAAGAGCATGCTCAAAAAATGGTACATACTACCTAAAAATTAGTATATATACTACCTAATCATTGTTATATACTACATACTACACGTATATACTCTCGGTTTCGACAGATACTACATACAACATACAAAACACAAATGATGGTAACTACCACTGCTTGTAGGAAACATTTGTCCAGGCACCTAGGTGCCCAGGCACCTAGCATTTAATAGCTCGCATGTCCACCCATTTGCATTTATTGATTGGAATATAATTAAAACACACATTAATTGGTGGAGTGAGAATGATAGAATAAAAAGGAAAAAGATATACATGATTACATGCATCCTCTTTAGATTGAGGTATGTTATGTACGCACAATGTGACTCGTCGGCTTGAGAATTTTCTACGTACAGATGAATACATGTATACATAAGAATTGATAATTTCATGAGGTATCCATGAAAAAATATTTTTATTATTTTATATCAACAAATTGTGCGCTGACTCCAAATAATATAAACATACCCATGATATATATACCTACACGGGTACGTATATATCCAATGATTTATTTCAGGTTTTAGGTGGTAAAGAAATTATATACATAGCAAATATGTATATACCTACTAATGAAATTATGTACATACGTGGGTATACATATACCTACTAATGAAATTATATACATAACCCCGCAAAAAAGAAATTATATACATACGCTGGTATGCATATACCTACCAAAGAAATTATGTACATACGTGGGTATGCATATACCCCTAACAAAATTATGTACATACACGGGTATGCGTGGACTTGATGTGGATTTTCTTGAGTATTACTCTATTGCTGGAACTATTTATATGCTGGAATTGTTAGATAGTCATTATATTTGTGCTGGAATGTTGAAAATACAGGGGGAATACTGTCAAAAAATTTCTGGACATGTTTTACAGTTGTGCTTATTTACCATTGAGGGCAGGACAGTCATTTTGGTCACTTACCGGACTAAAATAACGGTAGACTAACTGCTAGTGGTATATAAGCAATAGAATTTGTTTGTGTTTGGTATATAAGCAGCGGAGCTTTGTTGGATGGCAAATGAGCCATTGCTGAGGTTGTCGATGGTATAGAAGCAATTTTCTCTATAATCTATCGGATGTCTCAACAAAAATGTGGGGAAGACATGGACACACTTGTAGTAGTTTGTAGTAGTTTAGTAGTGATTGGTGACGCCGTTTGAAAGGAAGTTGTGCGCATGTTTTCATTTAAAAAAATATACGAGCTCTCGCCTTCATCTAAGAAAATATCTCAGAAAAAAAATTGTCACCTCCATCTTAAAAAGAAAGGTAAAAAAGGAAAAAGAAATATCACCGCGGCCTACAAGCGAGCGCCAATTTGCATAACCCTCCATTAAAAAAATATATGAGTCCACACCTCCATCTAAAAAGGAAAAAATATTTAATTTTTTTGCTCACCTTCATCTATTTTTTCCCATAAGCTTTCTCACTGCGGTCAACCAGCTTGCGACACATGGCATAGCTGGTTGGCCGCCCTTTTGGCAATGCTTAATGGGTTTAATCTGTTACGATTTGTTCCCGGATGGCGAAAGATCCTAGTAACCACGAGTTACCTTGAGTTGCACACTATATTTGTCTAAAACTTGTGTATTATGACCTAGCAAAATTTACCGTAATTGTTAATTATAGCATGTTTTCGGTAAGCAAATTATTCCATACTTGACCCAGTTAACATTGAGCACCATTCTAATAAACTTGTTCCGTAGTCAGACGACCCATGTGACCACCAAGTCAAACGCTTCATCGCCACTTCCCAAAATATTAAATATTAACTAGAGGAAATGATCTTGAAAAATCTGAAGTAATTATTTCTACTCCATTTGCCACCAAATTAGATTGTAAAAAAGATTAGTTTGTCTTGTAAAATTTTTCGTCTTCTTTTTGTGTGAGTACAAATTTGTCCATCTTTTGAAATAGAAAAATCAATACAGCTTGAGAGACAAATATCTTCACTCCTCCAAGTATTGTTTTCTTTTTCGAGCAACCGACGGGAGGGCTGCCTTCTCTCCTCCCAATATCCCGGTCATTTCTACCAGACTAATCCCATTCCAACAAAATATCAACAAGAGAAAGGGAAGAGAAGGGAGTAAGAAAAATAACTGCGGCTTGAGAACGAACTCTTGGGATGTGGAATCTACATGAGCACCTTCCATGTGGCTGTCAACGTGATCAACTAAGCGTGAAAGTGTCTTGATAGGTCATAGCCATGCTTAGAGAAGCTTCCCATAACAGAACAAAAAACCTACCTTAATTGCGCACCACTCTGTTGGAATCCTGCAGCTAGCGCCTAATTATTTGCCAGGAGGTACTTTCATGGTACACTCATTCCCTTGACTTAAAACATCCAAAGCCAAGGAAAACAGAGTTTCTTGTGCAGAACATTGCAGATTTTGCAGCCAATTGCAAGTATTTGTCAAATTAACACCATTTTTTTATTAGAGAGATAATCCTAATTTAGTAGTCTATTTTGTTTTAAAACCAAGCAATTGAAAATAACTGCAAGTTGTTGGGGGTATGGAAGGAGCAAAATAAGATCATATGATTCAGTAACAATATGTTTACAAGAACTGCCATAGTCTAAGATACTTAGGTGAGATCCAGAGTTGTGAAGCTTGAATTTGTGACACAAGAATCATGCGGGTTGTTTATCCTTATACAACACAAAGGCGTCAAAGGTTTGTGTTGCTTACCACATTGGCTTCGGTATTTGACGAAAAGACAACACCATTGGTCTTCAAGTGGATCAAGCCGGAAGGTCGTCAAGGCTGCCGTCCTTGTGCTACTTGCAAATATTTCATGTTATGTTGTTTTACTCTTGCTCACTTCCACTTACCATCCTTGGGAATTGACTCTTCTTGTCCTTGTAAGCATGGCTTTTGTATCGACGCCACTCTCGGTGACTTTTGCGGCGCAGAAGCACAGTTGTAAGTTTGAACTTTGTAATCTTGTCGTGATCTCTTATCAAGAGTATCTGCAGTCTCCTAAACCCTCGTGTCCCGTTGCAATAGCAGCACTTGAGAAGGTTGGCTTTCGGAGGGGATTACAAAATACAAAATTTGAATACTAAGGGAGGAGGGGGCGATGCCCCCGTCACATACGGTATGCTCCACCGGAGTTACAAAGCTCTCTTTTTTGCGCATTATTTGGAGCCACATCTTGAGTTAGGTAAGGGTGCTTGTTGACTATGCAAATTTATGGTGGCTTGGGAAATTCATTATGATCTTCCATTTGTATATCGTTGTTGTAGTCATGGCAAAGATTCTGACTAACTTGTGTCATGTCCACCATACATGAAGAACTACAGTGGTATCATCAACTGACATATTTATAAGTTGTTTTCCTTTTTGATACCATGCATGCTAATGGTGATTAGTGAAGATTATACAGTTGTTTGCTATGAGGGCGATGTCGACATGCATGCACCTTTTCCTGCATGTCCCCCCTCCCCTGTTGAGCCCATGCCCTTTTCTAAGGGTAAAGAAACAAGGAAGCAGTCACCATGCTTAGGAGCCATTTTGCAATACTAATTGGAACCATTTTGGTTATTAAAGTGCTACTGTGTTGAGTGTACAACAAGTGTTAGCGTGGTAAATCACATTAGTTTATTGTCTTGTGATGCTGCTCTTTTGAAATTTTGTGACAGTGCTCTAGGTAAAAATGTTAAAAGATACTTTCCCCGTTCCAAAATAACTGTTGTCATGACACTTGTTTGGAACGGAGGGAGTAGTAACATATTGCATTTCAAGTTGGCATGCATGCCCCATAGACAACAGAGTGAAAACAAACGAGAGAGATATCAAAATGTAATTAGGTAGGAACGTATAGAAAATATAGAAAAGATAATAAAAATTTCAATAATCTAGCTTGATTTGTACTGGTAATATAGAATGTGACTTCGTAAGTTATTAAAACCAAAACCCACATAGTTCCACCCACATATTTTACACTGCCATTTTTAGTTGGATGCTTTCCAACTAGCAATTCAATTTTGATTGTCTTCTTTTTGTGCACTTGAATGATCAAGGCTTCCATTGTAGGAATCATGAGCTGGTTAAGCTAACATCGTAGGTATCTAACTTAAAGAGGTTGAAGCAAGCGTCATGGTCGATAATGGTGTAATTGTTTTATCAATTAATAATGTCTGGAAAAGATAGTTGAACTAAATCACGAATATGCAGACTAGAAACTAATTTGTTCTTAATTGTAGAACTAGATAGTTAGGAAAGAACAAATAGAGACACGTAAGTTAGAGCCCTGGGAGCAAGCATGCCTAATAAAATTACCTTTGAGGATGAGACATGAATCAGGGTAGGGCTAGTATGTGACAGACGGTTATTATTGCTAGGATCATAAAGATACTTAAATAATGTATCTATCTACTCGCATCCCACAACCATATAATCTACATCACACAACAAAATAGAAAAAATGTAAACAAATGTAAGTACCATATTAAGAAACTTAAGTACTGCACTTTGTCATACTGAATGTAGTTATATCTCATGTTCATGGTAATATATTTGAATTACCAAATCAAAATCGTACACTCTAGGCATTGGAGAAAACAAATAGTAGAACTTGAAGATGTACCTCATATTTATCTACTATAGTTGATGTAATGGGCTTCCAGTACCTAACTAAACAGTTGCATCATCGATCATCACCCACTATATTTATCACACAAAGGCGGCATGAAGTTACGAAAGAACCATGCAAAAGAATGTACGCTTATAAAATATGAAATTGCTATTAAATTCAGTACTACAACATAGACTAGCAGTGGCGGGCGCAAAAGGCTCACCGATGGTGGGCGGGGCAGTGGAGGGCTCCCACCACTACTAACAGGTCACCAGTGGCCGGCGGCCCGCCCACCACCTGCAACGTAACCATTAGCGGGAGGCTCATGTGCTACCCCGCCACTCTTATGGTCGCCCATGCAACAACAAAAAATGCGGTAGCAACTTCAGCCATATGGCTAATTTTTTAGTTTAACAGTAAAATAGTATCATATAGCACAATTTAACAACAATAATAATTGTAAACTTAAGTTTAACAATACTTGTAATATCATAAAGCCTAGTACGATATATATAGCACAGTTTAAAACTTCAACATAACAATAATACCATATGGGCATATGGCATGTTTAAAGAAGTACTAATGACATGTAGCTAGGGTGCCTAACTCTGGATCAACACCGAGAACTACGGTGAGTCGTGCAAGTTGTAGAATACCATGATGTCGTCATCTGGTTCACCAAAAAATTCAAGACCATCTTCTCAGCTTCCATCCTGTAGTCTGCTTCAAGGTCCCATCTTCTTTAGGAACTCAACAGGGGATGCACTAAGAAAAAAATTAGAAACACAACAATTATTTCTACTATATTTAGGGCATCTCCATGGCGGACCCGTAAACCTCCCACAACTGTCTAGACCGCGGAAGCCATCTAACGCCGACCTGTATCTATCCGCGAGGCAGTCCGAACATGATTTTTCCCACAAACCACAGAAAAAAGTGGGGGAGGATGGCGGGGGTCCGGACTAATCCCAAGCCCGTTCCTGACCGCCCTGGCCCACAAAAAACCCCTTCCCCCTCACGTGCGCGCTCCCGCCAGGTGCTAACTGCCCGCATTCGTGCCATTGTAGAGCGCGCCGCTCCACATTGAAGATGGCTCAGGACGGACGCGACCTCTCACTGTCTCCGCCATTGAAGCGGCCCGTCGGCTGAGGACGCTGCCCACTGCACGCCCGGGTGAACACGCCTCCTCGCCGTATTCATACCCCTCCATTAAGCCCACGTGGAAGCCGAGAAACCTACTCCGGCCACACGTTCGCTCATGACCGGGCCGGCATTAAACGCAACACTGGCCGAGCTCCTCCCTGCCGACCTCTATTTATATGAGGCCAGATGCCGGCCAAGAATCGCACCCCTCTGCCGCTCCCATCTCCCACTTCATCATTTTCTCCACTCCTTCAATGGCTTCCGAAGAGCAGTTCTCTGGCATACAAGCTGGCTGGGTGGCCCGCTGAGCCAGTTGTATACGAGCGAGGCATCTCGCCGCTTCACCTCCCACACCTGACCCGACCGAGCAAGTTGCCGGCCCAGGCCACCGTATGGTTCAGCAACTCGCCACTCCTGGCCAACTCGACGAGGAGTGGTGAGTTGCTCCGCACCGACACAATGGGGAACACGGTAGCACGAGCATCACCGCATCCAGTGCCTGCGACTGCGCCATCCGTCATCGACGAGCTCGTAGTCGCGCCATGCACACAGAGAAAGAAGTCGGCTGCATGGATGTGGACGAGGTGGTGGCCAGCACATCCGCGCCCGCCGACATCATTGAGGAGAAGTAGAACACAGGAAGCCGTCGCCGCTTGGATCCCACAAAGGTCACCGCCGAGGCGACACCAGCATACACAGCCGGGGTTTCGTCCGGTTCTTATTTATCTCAGACCATCGTCGGCTCCCGACTGGGCTTCACGAAAGCGGACGTGCCCGCTTCCCTTTCGGGTGAAGCATCAACCATGGGTTCCACTTCGATGAGCGGTGGGAAATGAGCCACCCTTTGCGCCGAAGCATATATCTCCGGGGCTCCCGACAATCCGGTGAGGTGGCTGCCGGACATGGGGAAGACAAGCCACGACCGGCTGTAGACTAGTGTAGTGTATCCGTGTCATGGGAGTGGAGCTCTACGCAACCATACGTGCACATAGTTTAACCTTTTTAGTTGAAAATATGTCCAAAATGTAACCGTTCTCGTCCGGTTTGTATGAAATTCGTCATGTTTGTATGAAATCCGGCCATGTTTACATGAATTTCATGTGGTATGTTGAAAAGGAGTTTGAAATGTATGCGGATAGCGTTGGATGTCGACATCCTTTATCCCTGTCTGCGGACGGAGATTTTTGCGGGTTACCATTAGAGATGCCTTTACCTCCAATTCGGCTGAAGACGTGGGAAACTACATGAGCACCTTCTCTTGTCAAGGTGAGCGTGAAGGTGACTTGGTAGGTGATAGCCATGCTCAGATAAGCTTCCCATAACAGAACAAAAAACATAGGAGTAACATACTTGGCCGCCACTCTACTCCAATCCTACTGCTAAAGCGCCTATATATTGGGAAACGTTTGCGTACGGCAGACCGGCCGAGCGTTCGGCCGGTCACACGCCGCGTCACGTACCTTTTGATCGCTCCACGTGGGCATCTGGGTCCATCCCACCGCTTCCCCTTATCCTTTTATATCCTTCCCTCGGCTTAGCACATCCACTCGTTCCCCAAATCTTCCTTCCCCAATCTCTCTGATTCTAATCCCCTCTCACCGCAACCACTCCTTGCCGGCCATGGTCAGCCACACCACGGCAATCTTCCCCGGCGAGCTGTCCTGCTTTGGTGCTCGCGCAGCTCCTCCCTCACCCACGCATGCAGGAGGGTTGTGTGGTGGACTGGTGGTGCGGTGTTGCAAATGGAGAGCGCCGGCGGCTATGGGACGGGTGGTGTGGCAAGACGCTGCTGGAACAGCCATGGCGTTGACCAGACAACAATCAAGCGGCGCTGCAAACCAGCGTTGCCGGTGATGGAGATGGCAGGCTCTGGTGCTGCAACCGGCTAGGTTTTTGCTGGAAGCGGCCAATGAAAAAGCTACCTGCACAGCGGCCAATCGACGGTCGGCGGTGCTACAATCGGTGGTCGGCGAGCTGCAACCGCGCCGTCGCTGCCAATGTTGGAACCATCGAAGCAAAAGGCTGGAAGCAGCGGCGCAAAAAGCTGCAACCGGCAAACGATTTTGCTACATTCATCATGGCGGACCTGCGCCCCCGCGACGATGGTGACATTTTTTGCTGCAACCGTCGTCTGATTTTGCTACTATCGGCGAGGTAATTTGTTACATCCATGGTGGCGAGCTGCGATGTCGGCGACCAAATTTCTTTTTGCTGCAACCGTCGTCTGATTTTGCTACTATCAGCGAGGTAATTTGCTACATCCATGGTGGCGGAGTTGCGGTGGTCACCACCGGCACTGTAGGAACTTCCCATCAAGGATGCTGGAAACGCCCGGCGAAAAAGCTGCAACCACTCGACGGCGACGGGAGCGCGGCGGCGCGGGCAGCCGACGAGGACGAGCGCGGCGCCGCGGGCGCCGGCGAGCATGGGCGGCGCAGGGGCAAGCGCGGAGTCGTGGCTGGTCAGCGAGGGGAGGAAGCAGGAGACCTGGCGGAGCTGTCGAGAGGAAGAAGACGAGCGCACGAGGGGGCGAGGGGAGAAATCGTGTGGTGTAGATGCGCGCATCGTGCGGCTAGGGGCTGACCGGCCGAACGGTTCGGCCGGCGCACCGGCGCCTATTGGTGCCCCTATATATTTCAGTTGCGTGAAACATCCAAAGCAGAGCAAACACAGAGCTTCTTGCGCAGAACTGAAAGCCAAGAAAACAGAGACATGGAGAGCGCGAGCATGCCGTCCGGCGATGAGCGTGGCGGCGGTGTGCACGTCCTGCTGGTGCCGCTGCCGGCGCAGGGCCACATGAACCCGATGATCCAACTCGGCCGGCGCCTCGCTTACCACGGCCTGCACCCCACGCTCGTCGCCACGCGGTACGTGCTCTCCACGGGCCCGCCCCCCGGCGACCCCTTCCGCGTGGCCGCCTTCTCCGACGGCTTCGACGACGGTGGCATGGCCTCCTGCCCGGACCCCGTCGAGTACTGCCGCAGGGCCGAGGCCGTGGGGTCCGAGATGCTGGCGCGGGTCATCGCCGCCGAGGCGCGCGCCGGGAGGATGCCGTCCGTGATGGTCTACGACCCGCACATGGCGTGGGCGCCGCCTGTGGCAAAGGTGGCCGGCGTGCCGACCGCGGCGTTCATGTCGCAGTCGTGCGCCGTGGACCTGATCTACGGTGAGGCGTGGGCGGGGCGCGCGCCGCTGCCCATGGCCGACGGGAGGGCGCTGCGTCGCCTGGGCGCGGTGAGCGTGGACCTCTGGCCCGAGGACCTGTCGCCGTTCCTCGTGTCGCCAGAGCTGTACCCCAAGTACCTCGACGTGTCCATCCGGCAGTTCGAGGGCCTCGAGGACGCCGGCGACGTGCTCGTCAACTCCTTCCGCGACCTCGAGCCGCAGGAGGCGGAGTACATGGCGTCGAGATGGCGCGCCAAGACGGTCAGCCCGACGCTGCCCTCCTTCTTCCTCGACGACGGCCGCCTGCCGTCGAACAAGGCCTACGGCGTCAACTTCTTCAGCAGCGACGCGCCGTGCATGGCATGGCTGGATCGGCAGCCTCCTATCTCAGTAGTCCTCGCGTCCTACGGGACGGTCTACAGCCTCGACGCCGGCGAGCTTGACGAGCTTGGAAATGGGCTCTGCGATTCCGGCAAGCCATTTCTCTGGGTCGTGAGATCCAGCGAGGTAGAAAAGATATCTGAAGAACTCCATGACAGATGCAAGGAAAATGGATTACTTGTGCCTTGGTGTCCCCAGCTTGATGTCCTGGCGCATAAAGTCATAGGTATGAAAATGGGGAGTTTCTTTATATACATGTGTGTAAATAAATATCCATTTCTTGAGGGACTAATTTGCCTTTTACCTTGCAGGTTGTTTCTTGACACACTGCGGATGGAACTCAACGACAGAAGCAATTGTTGCCGGTGTGCCAATGGTGGCAATGCCAAGGTCAGCTGACCAGCCAACCACGGGAAAGTATGTGGAGAGTGCATGGGGGATCGGCGTGCGGATGCGGGCAGAGGTGAAAGGCTTGGTGAGGAGGGAGGAGGTGGAGAGATGCATCCGGAAGGTGATGGATAGGAAGGGAAAGGATGAGTACCGCAGCAATGCGACAAAGTGGATGAAGATGGCCAAAGAGGCAATGCAGGAAGGAGGGAGTTCGGATAAAAACATTGCTGAATTTGCAGCCAAGTATTTATCGACATAAATTTAGGCCTAATTATCCATAGCCACCCCATGGTTATATTGCGATTCATCGCATATTTCGTATGCACGTTTTGATTAAAGATTATTCTTCCTCTTCACTTTAGTATCACTCATTATGCTTTCAATCCTTTTGATGCTACATTATGAGTTATTAAAAACATTAATTTATAAATAAATGTATAAATCCACACATTTCAACTAGAAAAGATGATTTCTATTCTCCGACTCTGCTAGACTATATTCTAGATTATGGTATTATAGTTTGTAATCTTGTTAGGAAATTTCATTTTGTAATTCAGTTTACCTCGTGTTTCAAGTGTTTTTTTAGTAAATTTAATGTAACATCTTTTTTAGGGTCCCCGCAGAGAAACCATCTTTTTTAGGGGATTTAATGTGACATCTAATATGATCATTTATTCACAGTTAAATACCTATAATTATAATAAAAATATTTTTTAAATGTGTTTAATTATAATTTAAGTTAACCTCAAAATATTTCTAAATTTCAAGTTAATTTCAATTATAGTTCTTTATACTTTGTAAAATACAAAATTAATTATATAAAATTCAGTTTTATAATGTCAAAAAATAGCTTTAAGGATTTAAAGAAATCACTCGAAAAATATATTAAAAAATGACTTTATAGGCCTACCTAGTTTTTTTTAAACCTGATTTGGATTAGATTGTTTCCAGAGAATAAAACCATTATTAACGATTGTATGGCCCGACTATTGTACTAAATTTTTCTCATATTACACTTTATTTAGACAAATATGTTTTGCATCTCGAGGTTACTGACTTTCTGTGTTATTGCAGCCAACCGGGGATTATATAACCAGAAAAATAAAATTCCTGAAAAGGGGACACCCATGACCTCAACATCATATATATAGTGATGCACACACTCATCTCTACTAAACAAAACAAAGTCCAGACACTCAACATGTTTGGAAAAAAATGAAAGAGGAAAAAAGACCACAGCCGGTTGAAGAAAGAAGATTACATAACCTAGTCACATCACCGATTAACGAGGAATGAATTACAAATGTGTCATGTCTCCCTTGTAGTATTTGTTAGACATGGCAATATTGAGACTTGGCTTTTGGGTTGTTGTTGTTGCGGGATTGGAGGAACTGCATCTCACGCTCACCTCACTGACCACTCGAGCTGGTAATATCGTTGTCCACATCATGCGCGCGTGTTTGCGAGTAATTGTCTGATTGACAGTTTGCTCCGTCTTTGTCCTCGGAAGAGTGATGTGGACGGCGTGGTATGTATGTATGTATGTATGGTCGAAAATGCATCCGCCGCACCTGACCTGACCTTCCTCGTGGCTTCCACTCGGCCGCAAAACCAAGCCGAGCTAGTCAAGTGGCTCCTTCTGTTTATAATTCTTCTAGCGTGTAAGGATGCTTCTATTGCCAAGTATTTTCCTCGCGCTAAGAGAAATAAAATCATAAAGAATTATAAACAACTTGAGCATGAACATGTTGCACAATCTTGAGATAGAATGGAATCAATTATGAGAAATAGCCTCATTCATGGTTTAAGCTTATGAATGATAATTTTTTTATGCGGGATTAAAATTTGTTTCTAGAAATCTTCTAGACTCCGCCGCAGGTTATACTTTTATGGAAATCACATTTGGAGAAGCTATACAATTTTTTGATAATATTATGACAAATAATTCTCGGTGTGACTAGTAAAATATTCCTTGCTACTTGAATTGCCGATTAGCAGCGTTGTCCGCATGGACACGCAACTAGTGCTTCACCAGTTAGCAGTGCTTCTAGGGGGAAATACACTTTGGTTCCTGATTGTATATGCACCCTATATGGGGATTTCTTTTTAATATTTTAATAAAAAGTCAAAAGAGGTAAGAACTATTTTGACAAAATACTTGACTTACTTTTGCACTAGCATATAAATCTCGACGAAAAAACAAAAGTTGACCGCACAGCAAAAAGGACAAAATTTATTTGCTATTATAGGTCACTATTCACACTATTTTAGCCAAAAATTTGTCTTTTTTGAAAAGAAGTCAAAGGGATATTTTTCTTCTGGATTTTATTTCTCACGAGTACAATAGAAGGTCAAGTTTATTTCAAAAATATTTTTAGGAATTTTTGACTTTTTATTGAATTACTAAAAAAAATCCACATAGGGTGCATATGTCCCATAGATCAAAAATTCCCCTCCCGCTTCTAGGCATAAACGCTGCTAAAGTATTCTGCATATACTAAACCTGGCTAGGTTTAGTTTTTCTGGTTTTTTTCACTTTTTCCTATCGTAAAAAATTGACCAACTGCTGCCTGACACGTGTAATACTTGGGGACATGGTCATGTACCTTCCTGGGTGTGTGGAGCAGCGGCCAATTAGGAGCTAAAAAAATTTAGGTTGGATACACATCGCTGGCAGTTGCCAAGATCAGGTTGGATTCGATTTCTATTTTTTTCTGTCTGATGCCACGTACTTCAGCCTTCCGTCTCTGTCGCCTGCAGCTTCTCGAGTCCTCCTGTTGGCGGTCGCCGCTTCGATTCTGCTTTCTGGACTTCTCTCTGCCGCCTCTGCTGGTCGTTTCTGATTTGGTTTCCTCATTGCTGCTGTCTCCTATAAATACTGGTGGGCGTCCGACCCTCAATCCTGCTCACTGCTGCTTGCCTTCTTCTTCCTCCAATCAGTGCTAGCGTGGCGATGGTTCCGCCGCCATTGGGGCCGCCACCAAGGGCCTGTACCGGGCAGGAGCTGCTGTCACACCCTAGCTAGTCATGCATTAGAGTGTTGCATCATGTTTACTCTTTCATCAGAAACTTGAAATGGGGATGACAGAACCCCCAGTCCCCTCTGAAACCAACTAGGGTTTACTAAAATAATTTTCAATGAACCTGAAATGCCCTTCTAAAATGCCCATCATTTTTGTCTTGGTTCAGAACCTCTGCCAAAAGTGGTGCACATTTTCCTAGGCCATCTTAGGGTTTTTGAATTAATTCATAAATATTTGAATTTGGGCATTTAAAATTATATAAAATATTTAAATGCTCAAATACCTCCAAACTAAAATGTTTCATGTTGGAAATAATCCAACTATGGACCAGGAGTGATTTGGTGATTTTTGAAGTTGCCTAGGTATTTTATTAAATTCAACAAAGTTGCAGATATATTAAATAAAAACAGAAACAAAAAAAAGGGGGAAAGCTTACCTGGCGCCTGCCCCCGGCCCACCTGCCGGCCCAGCCCAGCACCGCTCCAGCGAGCTGCTTGCCGGCCAGGCAGGCAGGCAGGTGCCCGACGGCGACCGCGGCGTGCGCCACGCACCTGCTCGCCGCCTCGCCGCTCCCCTCGCCAGGTGACGTCGTGGATCGGCCTCCCTCTCTCCCCCGAACCCCCCAGACACCCCCTCTCCTCTCCAGCTCCTCCCCCTCGCACGCCCCAGCCATGGCCGACGCCATCGCCGCCACCCCCTCGCCGTAGCCACGCCCTCCGACCACCCCACGCCGTCTCACCGTGTCCAGGAGCTCCGCCGCTGTCCACTTCATCGAGCAGCCGAGCCCCGAGCGCTCGCAACGCCCGAGACCACCGCACCGACCTCGCCCGAGCTCACCGTCGCCGGAGATCCCCTTCAACGCCGTCGTCGCTCCGGTCCATCTTCGGCCGCACCAAGAACTCCGTCGCACTCACTGTGAGCTTAGCCATCTTCCCCTCCCTTCCGTTCTTGCTCCCGAGCCGTGTAGCAACCTCCCGGAGCTCAACCGCACCCACCGCCGTGGAGCTCGTCGCCGACGTGCTCCCGGTCATCCCCCGGCCACAAGATGGTGTCCATCTTACTCACCAAGTTCCGCAGCACCTAGCTAGCTACTCCACGAGCCTCACCGAACCCTCTAGCGCCAAGTTCACCTCCGACCGAACCCCGGTGGCCGCCAAAGTCGTCGCCGGCGCCAACTCCGGCCACCCCGACCCCAACGGACTCCGCCAAGAGCTGCGGTTTGTCCTCAGCTCCACTCCGGTGGTCTCCGCGGCCCATTTGGTGGCCGAAATGGTCAAAACCACTTCCGCCGCCGCGTCGGGCTCGCCGGCGGCTAAACGCCGGTGCAGCCGACCGGGTTTGACCACGGGTGGGCCCTGGTTGACTCCCCTGAGTCAATGACAGGTGGGGCCCAGCCCTGTTAATTAAACAGGATTAGTTTTAATTAAAATAATCACCCTGACATGCGGGACCCACTGTCAGGTTTGACCTGGACCAGTTCCGTTGACCTGCTGACGTCACACTGACGTCAGGCTGACGCAGTAATTGATTTTCTGGATTTAATTTAAATCAGGAAATTCCAGAATATTATTTAAACTTCAAAAATTCATAACTTTTATTCTGTAACTCCAAATTGGACAAATTATATATGAAAAATGATCAGAAAAATCCAATCTATCCATCTGTACTATTTTCATGCATGATCAAACAAGTTAAATTGATGTTTTAAGCAGAACAAGGAAAAGCACTTTAAAAGGCCATATTTGAATTTGAAATTTGAATCCTTGATTCAAATTTGTCCAAACCCTTCTGGTTTTAGTTGCATTAGCCCAATACACTCATTTTGCCATGTCTCATGCATGCATCATATTGTTGCATACTGTTTGGTAATGTTTGTGAATCGGTGCTCTCTGCGGCAGGTTCTGTCCCCGAAGAGTACCGTGATTACCCTAACGAAGAACCGTATCAGTGCATCGAACCATCAGGCAAGCAACCAACCATTTGATCATATCGATACAATCCCATGTTCTCGCTCCTGCTCTCTTTTACTGCATTAAGACAACGCGTTTCAAACTGCTGTGTGCTACGGTAGTTGAACCCATTTCCTCTGCATGACCTGTCATTGCCACAGTAACTAGATGAAACCCACTAGCATGTGTAGGAGTTGTTTGAGCCATATGTATGTGTTGTTCCTACCTTGCCATGCCTGCTATGCTTAGAGTCGGGTCAGGTCTGGTTCATCTGGGTGATGGGCTAGAGTGAAATGTTTATGTCGGTAATGAGAGTGGTGTGGTGAACACGATTTGGTAAAGGTATCGATGAGAGGCCATGTAGGAGTACATGGTGGGTTGTTTCATTGAAGCCGACCTTAAGCACTGAGATCTGTATGTGTGATTTAAGAATCAGCTACTACCATGCATTGGGCCCGAAACCAATGGACCCTCTCGGCTTCTTATTCACCCTAGTTCTCCGTCCAGGAGTTGCAAGTAGTTTCTGGTGTTTGTAGCCTACTGGAGGCCGTGGACAGCGCTGACCGTAGGGGTGGGCTGTGATGCGGTAGGTACGTGGCACGGTGTACCGAATACCCGTTAGGTATCTCGGGAACCCTGTTCACATCGTTCGGGGCCGTATGGGAAACCTCGGCCGGACTCCCTGCGGATGGAACCTGGATAGGCGATAAACCTGGACTGGAGGCTTAGGTGATTAGGTAGGTCGTGGCCGACACCCACGTTGGGCTTCCGCTTGAAGGTTGCCGAGTACATGTCGTGTAAACGACAGTAAGTGGTGAGAGCGTGTATGAAGAAGTACACCCCTGCAGGGTTAACATGATCTATTCGAATAGCCGCGTCCGCGGTAAAGGACTACTTGGTTGCTTATACAGTTCATAGACAAGTAAATGGAAACTGTTAAAAGCCTCAAGATAAGTGTGAGTGCCGAGGATGGCTCTTCCGTAGGAAGACGGAGGCGGATCCTCGGTAGTGTATTGAATTGGTGAGTAGTGGACTCGTGTGCGCAAAACCATTTCAAGTTGGAGTCTCGTAGGATAGTCTAGCCAAGAGTCAAAGCTGGCTTGCTGCAATAACTCCACCAACCCTTCTTGATAATATGCATGTATGTAGGTTCTGATGTAAGTCTTGCTGAGTACCTTTGTACTCATGTTGCTATAATCTACATTTTTACAGAAGACGCTGCAACCCTTTCTGATGGGTTCTATGTAGACGTTGACATCAACGAGTAGGCTGAAAGACCCAGGTGGTGACCCTGAGCTTGTGAAGGACCTTGTAGTATAGCTAGGCTTCCCAAGCCTCTTTTATTTTACTAGTTGTCTGTACTCAGACAAGTTACTTCCGCTGCTGGTTTGTATGACTGTATGACTTGTATGTTGGGTCGTGAGACCCGTACCTTTGTGTATGTCATGTATGGCTCTCTGAGCCTTAAATAAAGTACTTGTGTCATAGAGTCATGTTGTGATGCTTCGTTGTATTTGCACATATCGAGCATATTGTGTGTATGATTGAAATGCTTGGTATGTGTGGGATCTGACTATCTAGTTGTTTATCTTTAGTAGCCTCTCTTACCGGGAAATGTCTCCTAGTGTTACCGCTGAGCCATGGTAGCTTGCTACTGCTCTGGAACACTTAGGCTGGCCGGCATGTGTCCTTCTTCGTTCCTGTGTCTGTCCCTTCGGGGAAATGTCACGCTTTGAGTACCGGAGTCCTGTTAGCCCGCTACAGCCCGGTTTACCGGAGTCCTGCTAGCCCAGTGCTACAGCCCGGACCCACTTGCTGATGACCGACACGTTCGAAGCTGGGTCATGAATGCCTGTCCCTGTAAGTCTGTGCCACTTTGGGTTTACGACTAGTCATGTCAGCCCGGGCTCTTTGTCATATGGATGCTAGCGACACTATCATATACGTGAGCCAAAAGGCGCAAACGGTCCCGGGCAAAGGTAAGGCGACACCCGTGAGGATACCGTGCGTGAGGCCGCAAAGTGATATGAGGTGTTACCGGCTAGATCGATGTGACATCGAGTCGGGGTCCTGACGGCGTTGGCATCAGAGCCGGACTGCCTGTAGGTTCTCCAAGCCAAATTGGTCGATGTTGAGTCTAGAAATTCTTTAGTTATATGTAGGGGAATTGTTTGTGGGTGGGAACGTAACGCTCCTTTTACTTCTTTATCTTATAACATTCTGATCTGAGTCAGTCCATTCTTCTACCGGGGGTTAAGGAATTAGGATCTATTCTCTCTATCAGGATCACGTGTTACTATTCAGTAGTACCTTATAAGTTTGATGGATACAAGCCTAGTTCAGTTCTACTACCACATTATGTTCTTAGAATGGATTCAGAATTTGATACGATGATGTTGAGTGTGTACGAAATCCTTTGTCAAATGTCTCAAATCCTTCTTGAGCATTTACAGCTGTTATGCTGCCGAAATTTTGCTAGAAATTCTAATGCCCTTGCATTATGATTGTGCTTTCAGATGGCCACTCGCGACCTCAATCAAGTGGTTCGCCTGACTCGATGCCTAGATGTACCCGGCCATACTGCCAAGTTGGTCAGGGTAATGACTGAGGCTGGATACCGCTAGTATCCTGAGTACACGGTCGAAGAGCAATTCCGAGACTTTAATCAAAGCCAGTATCTCTGCACTGTCAGGATATTTCCATCTTATCCTGGATCCACCGAGCCTCTTCACTGCTCTTATGGACTCGGGGTTACCATTGAGATGGCTGTGCAGGACGCCGCCTACTCTATGATGACCATTATGCGAGTCAGATCTGGTATATTTCGGGACTCTGATTTCCGGTATATGCCAGGATCACTTCCGGGAGCACAAGGGTATCTCCAGGCTATCTATGCTGACCCCACCCAGGAGGATTCACGGACTCGCACCACTGCCGAGATGCTCGAGGATAAGGACCGTGAAAATCGGGCCTTGAGGTTAGAGCTCTTCAATACCCGTGCTGACCACTGGGCCACTTTGACTCGGTTCGCACCGGCAGTGCAAGCTGGATATTCAGATATGCGCGATCTCTATCCTGTGAGATCCGCTCTGCCAGACGTGATGGTTTGGCGTGATGTAGGAGGCATCACCCCACCTCGCGGTCCCCGCAGGCCACCGTTTGTTGGTCCAAGGCCTCATCCTAGCCCCTATGGTCCACAAGCTCCGCGAGATCGTCTGTTTCCGGATGATCATGTTGAGCTCCCAGGCTATGGAGGTGACTTTTACGAGGACTACTACGGATCGGTCTGAGTTAGTGGTAGTATCACTAGTTCGCACTAGCTGTGTCGTCTATCGTCCCGCGTGACTCGTGGGATATGACCTAGTTTGTACTCCTTCCGGAGGTGTAGAAAAATAATGTATAGGAGCTTGGAATGCCTCCGATGAGATGTAATCCTCTTTCACCGTAATAGTACTTTGTTTGGTCTTGTACTAAACCCTGTATGGTGTGTATGACCATGGAATAAAAGAAGCAGTTTCTGTATCTACCATGTCATACGGATGATCATCTTGCATTTCGAGTTATTCCTTACATTTCTACCCTATGTCGGAATTTTATCATCCTGACTAAATCATTGTCTTGTTTTCCTAGGATGGTCAACACGCGCGCTAACCCTGCTTCTCAAGAGCAGGCCGAAGGCAGTGAAGCCAGGGATGTAAATCTGCCTCATCCTCCTTCACTAGCCGAGGTTATGATGGAAGCTGAGAGAAACAAGCGGGAGACCAACCGTTTGTTAGAGCGTATTGAACAGAACACGGCACACCATCAGAGGACTAACGTGGTGTCACTCAGTGATTTTATCAAATTACATCCACCCACGTTCCACCACTCCGTCGAGCCTCTCGACGCTGATGACTGGCTTCGCAGTATTTCTCACAAACTGCGTTCCGCGCTGGTAGCGGAGGCTGACAAGGTCACCTTTGCTGCATACCATCTTGAAGGCCCCGCCAGTCTATGGTGGGAGAATTATGGAGCTATGCGCCTGGCGGGCCATGTCACTACTTGGGCTGAGTTCAGTGAGGCTTTCCGTGAACATCACATTCCGGAGGGTCTCATGGACCGTAAACGTGAAGAATTTTGCAGTTTCACCCAAGGCCGACTCTCTATGGATGCTTACAGCAGGGAGTTTGGTAATCTCGCACGATATGCAACTGAGGAAGTGTCTACTGATGCCAAGAAGCAAGCAAGGTTCCGTAAGGGCCTTAGTCCTGAGCTTCGCCGCGACCTCCGTCTGCATGAATGCACATCTTTTCAGAAACTTGTCAACAAAGCCATCAGTGCTGAAACTGGTCAGACTGATTATGACGCAACACGCAAGCATGGCCGTGACATGGGTTCCTCATCCGGTGCTGCTCCTCAGAAGCGCCGCGTGTGGGTACCCAACACCGCCCTGCCACCCAGGTTTACACCGAGGCCATCCTTCCAGGCGCCTCGCCCCGTTCAACAGTCTGCTCCAGCCAAGCCCTATGGGGGTCCAACTAACAATGCTCCTCCACGTACCAGTTCCGTGACTTGTTTCAAGTGTGGGGAATCTGGCCACTATATGCGTGAGTGTCCCCAGACCAACCCCAATCAATCTGTTAAAGCTGTTGGCCGTGGCAAGCCGACAGGAAAAATATTCCACGCCAAGCCGGTCACCGCTTCACGTGGCCATGTCAATTGTATTTCTGCCGAAGAAGCTCAAGAGGATCCCAACGTCGTTCTTGGTACGCTTCATGTTAATTGCCACTCGGCATCTGTTCTTTTCGATACAGGAGCCTCTCATTCTTTCATATCTGAAAATTATGCTCGTTTGCATAACGTCGCATTCGGTGATATGCCAACCTCTATGGTAATTCAAACTCCGGGATCCAAATGGCAAACTTCTCGAGTAAGCCATGGAAATGAAATCCAAGTCGACAGACTTGTTTTCCTCGCGTCTTTGATAGCCCTTAAATCTTCAGATATTAATATCATTTTGGGTATGGACTGGATGTCGACTCATCATGCCCAAATTGATTGCTTCTCTAGGACTGTTCAACTCACCCATCCTTCGGGGAAGATAGTCAATGTCTTGACCCGAATAGCCAAGCGACAATTATATTCTCTTAACGCCAGCCCTTTGCCAGACCTCGAGGACGTTCCGGTAGTCCGTGACTTCCCGGATGTCTTCCCAGAAGAATTGCCAGGTGTTCCACCTGACAGGGATGTTGAGTTCGTAATAGACCTCATTCCAGGAACCGTTCCGATTGCTAGAAGACCTTATAAGATGGCACCCCTAGAACTAGCCGAACTTAAGAAACAACTCGATGAGTCCTTGAAAAAGGGTTTCATCCGGCCTAGCTCTTCTCCGTGGGCTTGCCCCGTCCTATTCGTCAAGAAGAAGGATGGTACGGACCGGATGGTTGTAGATTACCGACCTGTCAATTTGGTCACAATCAAGAACAAATATCCGCTTCCCAGGATCAACGACCTGTATGATCAGCTCACTGGATCCTCAGTCTTCTCCAAGATGGATTTGAGGTTGGGCTACCATCAAATCAAAATCAGAAACGGGGACATTCCTAAAACGGCCTTTGTTACTCGTTATGGCCAATACGAGTACACCGTCATGTCCTTCGGATTAACCAACGCTCCAGCCACCTTTTCTCGGTTAATGAACTCAATCTTCATGGAGTATTTGGATAAATTCGTCGTGGTTTACCTCGATGATATACTCATCTATTCCAAGAACGAGGAAGAACATGCCGAACATCTAAGGCTAGTGTTGCAGAAACTTCGAGAGCATCGCCTTTATGCCAAATTTTCTAAATGTGAATTCTGGTTGTCAGAAGTGACCTATTTGGGTCATGTAATATCTGGTAAAGGTATTGCTGTTAACCCTGAGCGAGTTCAAGCCGTCCTTAATTGGACTCCACCTGAATCGGTCAAGCAAGTTCGGAGTTTTCTGGGCTTAGCGAGCTATTGTCGTCGCTTTGTCGAGAACTTCTCCAA
>NC_041383.1:39474509-39475669 GCF_002162155.2 Triticum dicoccoides
CGGCCCAGCCAGCTGGCCGGCCCAGCAAGCCAGCCCAGCCCACCACCGCCGTCGTCCTCCTGGCGCCAGTCGGCCAGGCGTGTGGCCGGCGCGCGCGCACGGCCGGAGCGCCACGCCACCAGCCCGTCTGCCTGCCTCCCCCCGCCAGCGCGACGCCGCGGCGCTTCTTCTCGGTGCCGCCCCGATTCCCTGGCCTTATCCCCCTCTCTCTCCCGTGCTGCTCTCTCTCTCTCTCTCACGGCCGAACACCACCGACGCCGCCGTTCGCCATAGCCGCCGTCTCCGACCACCCCTCGCTCCCCCGGCTAGCTCAGGAGCTCCGCCTCGACTCCCTCTTCCTCCCCACCGCTCCACAGCTCCCCGGAAGCCCTGCATCGCCGCCACGTCGCCGTTCCCCTCTTCGGGCTCCGACCACCGTCGCCGTCGATTCGCCGTCTCCAGCGCGTCCCCGAGCCCACTCCGACGCCCACTGCAACCGCGGTGAGCTACGCCACCGTTTCCCCCTCTCCTCCCCCTCGTTTCCCCACCGTAGCCTCCTCCCCACCACGGCCGAACCTCCGCCGTCGCCAAGCTCGTCGTCGACGCAGCTCCGGTGACCATTTGGTCACCCCGGCGAGTCCAACGAGTTCGCAAGACCCCGTAGAGCATCCCTAGCGCCTCGCTTCGCTCGACTTCGAGCTCCAACCCTGTTCCCGTGCACGACCGAACCCCGGCGGCCGCAGCCGAGCTCGGCGCCGTCAACTCCGGCCACCCCGAGCCCAACCACCACCACCAATAGTCGCGGCTCAACCTCAGCAACACGTAGATGCCTTCCGCCGTCCATTTGGTTGCCGGAATGGCAAAAAGCACTTTCGCCGCCGTCTCGGGCCTCGCCGGCGTCATGCCGCCGGCGGGTTTGACCTGTCCGACCTGAGGTTTGACCCCCCAGGGTCACTGACGCGTGGGCCCTGTCGGACAGGTAGTTAGTTAGTACTAATTACCGTTAGTCAACCCCCCCTGACACTGACAGTGGGCCCCAGCGCCACTAATCCCTAATTAGGATTAATTTAAACCTGTTAAACCCCCCCTGTCACTGACGTGTGGCCCCCACACGTCAGGTTTGACTTCAGCCAGCCGCAGTTGACCACTGACGTCATGCTGACGTCATGCTGGCGCAATAA
>NC_041383.1:39476053-39491288 GCF_002162155.2 Triticum dicoccoides
GGCCAATACGAGTACACCGTCATGTCCTTCGGATTAACCAACGCTCCAGCCACCTTTTCTCGGTTAATGAACTCAATCTTCATGGAGTATTTGGATAAATTCGTCGTGGTTTACCTCGATGATATACTCATCTATTCCAAGAACGAGGAAGAACATGCCGAACATCTAAGGCTAGTGTTGCAGAAACTTCGAGAGCATCGCCTTTATGCCAAATTTTCTAAATGTGAATTCTGGTTGTCAGAAGTGACCTATTTGGGTCATGTAATATCTGGTAAAGGTATTGCTGTTAACCCTGAGCGAGTTCAAGCCGTCCTTAATTGGACTCCACCTGAATCGGTCAAGCAAGTTCGGAGTTTTCTGGGCTTAGCGAGCTATTGTCGTCGCTTTGTCGAGAACTTCTCCAAAGTTGCCAAACCTCTAACCGAACTCCTCAAGAAAGATAAGAAGTTCGAGTGGACTCCACAATGTGAGCACAGCTTTCAGGAACTGAAAAGACGCTTGACCTCTGCCCCCGTACTGGTACCGCCAGACTTCTCCAAGGACTTTGTTATCTACTGCGACGCCTCGCGACAAGGACTAGGTTGCATTCTCATGCAAGATCGACACGTAATTGCCTACGCTTCACGGCAATTGCACCCACATGAGGAGAATTATCCCACTCATGATCTAGAGCTTGCAGCCGTAGTCTATGCACTTAAAACCTGGCGACATTACCTCCTCGGTAACCGTTGCGAAATATTCACTGATCACCAAAGCCTGAAGTACATTTTCACCCAACCGGATCTAAATCTCAGGCAAATACGTTGGGTTGAATTGATCACAGACTTCGACTTAGGAATAACCTACACCCCAGGGAAAGCCAACGTCATGGCTGATGCGCTAAGTCGTAAATCTTATTGTAACAATCTGATGCTACAACAAAGTCAACCGCTTCTCCATGAGGAATTTCGGAAGCTTAACCTTCACATTGTATCTCAAGGTTTTCTTTCCACCTTGGTGGCAAAACCTACCCTTACGGATCAGATTATCAAGGCACAGAAGGTAGATCCGGGAATCTCCCGCATCAAGAGAAACATTCAGAAAGGAATTGCGAATTGCTTCTCCATTAACGATCAAGGGGTCGTATACTTCGGAAATCAACTAGTGGTTCCCAAAGTGCGAAACCTGAGGCGATTGATCCTTAAGGAAGCTCATGAATCTCCTCTCACCATTCATCCCGGTAGCACTAAGATGTATCAGGACCTACGCCAGAGGTTCTGGTGGACTAGGATGAAGAGAGAAATTGCTCAGTATATTGCTAATTGCGACGTCTGTCGTCGTGTAAAAGCAGAGCATCAACGGCCTGCTGGCACCCTTCAACCCCTAGCTATTCCTGAATGGAAATGGGATAAAATTGGCATGGATTTCATTACCGGTTTTCCCAGGACCAAGAGAGGGAATAATGCTATTTTCGTCGTGGTCGATCGTCTTTCCAAAGTAGCCCATTTCCTACCTGTTCGTGAGAGTATAACCGCTAGTCAGCTGGCAGACTTATACATCTCCCCAATAGTGTCCCTCCATGGTGTTCCTTTGGAAATTAACTCAGATCGAGGAAGTCTCTTCACCTCTCGATTTTGGGAAAGTTTCCAAAATGCTATGGGAACCCGTCTCTCCTTTAGCACCGCCTTCCACCCTCAGTCGAGCGGTCAAGTGGAACGCGTCAACCAGATTCTAGAAGACATGCTTCGAGCCTCTGTTATCTCATTCGGAATGGACTGGGAAAAGTGCCTTCCATTTGCCGAATTCGCTTATAACAACAGCTATCAATCTAGCTTGGGTAAAGCCCCTTTTGAAGTTCTCTATGGACGACGGTGTCGAACACCCCTTAACTGGTCAGAGACCGGGGAAAGACAATTCTTTGGCCCGGATATGATTCAGGAAGCAGAAGAACAAGTTCGTATCGTTCGTGAAAAGTTGAAAACAGCTCAATCTCGTCAAAAGAGTCAATATGACCGAAAACATAAGGCTATGACTTTCGAGGTTGACGAGAAGGCTTATCTTCGGGTCACCCCTCTGAAGGGAACCCATCGTTTCGGTATAAAAGGCAAATTGGCTCCTCGTTACATTGGACCTTTTCGCATTCTCGCCAAACGAGGAGAAGTTGCCTACCAGCTGGAACTACCTCCGCATCTCTCCAGAGTCCACGATGTCTTCCACGTTTCTCAACTCAGGCGTTGCTTCTCGGATCCTATCCGTGGAGTGGACTACGAAACGCTTGATCTCCAAGATAATCTTACATATCGAGAGTACCCCATTCGTATCCTCGATCAGGCCGAACGTACCACTCGACGTCATAATATCAAGTTTCTCAAGGTTCAATGGTCGCACCATTCTGAGGATGAAGCAACTTGGGAAAGGGAGGATCGTCTTCGACTCGAGTACCCCGCCTTCTTCCCGGAGGAACCCAAATCTTGGGACGAGATTCTTTTGAGTGGGGGTGAGTTGTCACACCCTAGCTAGTCATGCATTAGAGTGTTGCATCATGTTTACTCTTTCATCAGAAACTTGAAATGGGGATGACAGAACCCCCAGTCCCCTCTGAAACCAACTAGGGTTTACTAAAATAATTTTCAATGAACCTGAAATGCCCTTCTAAAATGCCCATCATTTTTGTCTTGGTTCAGAACCTCTGCCAAAAGTGGTGCACATTTTCCTAGGCCATCTTAGGGTTTTTGAATTAATTCATAAATATTTGAATTTGGGCATTTAAAATTATATAAAATATTTAAATGCTCAAATACCTCCAAACTAAAATGTTTCATGTTGGAAATAATCCAACTATGGACCAGGAGTGATTTGGTGATTTTTGAAGTTGCCTAGGTATTTTATTAAATTCAACAAAGTTGCAGATATATTAAATAAAAACAGAAACAGAAAAATATATAACAGGAGGAGCTTACCTGGGCTCCTCCACTGTGCGGCCCAGCCAGCAGCCGGCCCAACCCACCACTGCAGCCCTCCGTCGTCTTCCTCCCCTCGCCCCGAAGCTGCTGCGTGCTCGCACGCGCACGGCCGCGCGGCCACCTCCTGCTTGCCGACGAGCTCCTGGCCGCGTGGACGACTCCCGCAGGCCGTCCCGATCCCCCCCTGCTCTCTCTCACTCTCTCCCGACTCTTCCCTCCTCTCCCTCGCTCTCTCTCTCACACGGCCGAGCACCACCGTCGCCGCCATTCGCCGTAGCAGCCATCTCCGGCCACCCCTCGCTCCCCCGACTAGCTCAGAAGCTCCGCCACGACCCCCTCTTCCTCCCCACCGCTCCACAGCTCCCCGGAAGCCCTGCATCGCCGCCACGTCGCCGTTCCCCTCTTCGGGCTCCGACCATCGTCGCCGTCGAATTCGTCGTCTCCGGCGCGTCCCCGAGCCCGCTTCGACGCCCACTGCAACCGCGGTGAGCTACGCCACCGTTTCCCCCTCTCCTCCCCCTCGTTCCCCCACCGTAGCCTCCTCCCCACCACGGCCGAACCTCCACCGTCGCCGAGCTCGCCGTCGACGCACTCCGGTGACCATTTGGTCACCCCGGCGAGTCCAACGAGTTCGCAAGACCCCGTAGAGCATCCCTAGCGCCTCGCTTCGCTCGACTTCGAGCTCCAACCCTGTTCCCGTGCACGACCGAACCCCGGCGGCCGCAGCCGAGCTCGCCGCCGTCGACTCCGGCCACCCCGACCCCAACGGACTCCGCCAAGAGCTGCGGGTTGTCCTCAGCTCCACTCCGGTGGTCTCCGCGGCCCATTTGGTGGCCGAAATGGCCAAAACCACTCCCGCCGCCGCGTCGGGCTCGCCGGCGGCTAAACGCCGGTGCAGCCGACCCGGGTTTGACCACGGGTGGGCCCTGGTTGACTCCCCTGAGTCAATGACAGGTGGGGCCCAGCCCTGTTAATTAAACATGATTAGTTTTAATTAAATTTTAATTAAAATAATCACCCTGACATGCGGGACCCACTGTCAGGTTTGACCTGGACCAGTTCCGTTGACCTGCTGACGTCACACTGACGTCAGGCTGACGCAGTAATTGATTTTCTGGATTTAATTTAAATCAGGAAATTCCAGAATATTATTTAAACTTCAAAAATTCATAACTTTTATTCTGTAACTCCAAATTGGACAAATTATATATGAAAAATGATCGGAAAAATCCAATCTATCCATCTGTACTATTTTCATGCATGATCAAACAAGTTAAATTGATGTTTTAAGCAGAACAAGGAAAAGCACTTTAAAAGGCCATATTTGAATTTGAAATTTGAATCCTTGATTCAAATTTGTTCAAACCCTTCTGGTTTTAGTTGCATTAGCCCAATACACTCATTTTGCCATGTCTCATGCATGCATCATATTGTTGCATACTGTTTGGTAATGTTTGTGAATCGGTGCTCTCTGCGGCAGGTTCTGTCCCCGAAGAGTACCGTGATTACCCTAACGAAGAACCGTATCAGTGCATCGAACCATCAGGCAAGCAACCAACCATTTGATCATATCGATACAATCCCATGTTCTCGCTCCTGCTCTCTTTTACTGCATTAAGACAACGCGTTTCAAACTGCTGTGTGCTACGGTAGTTGAACCCATTTCCTCTGCATGACCTGTCATTGCCACAGTAACTAGATGAAACCCACTAGCATGTGTAGGAGTTGTTTGAGCCATATGTATGTGTTGTTCCTACCTTGCCATGCCTTCTATGCTTAGAGTCGTGTCAGGTCTGGTTCATCTGGGTGATGGGCTAGAGTGAAATGTTTATGTCGGTAATGAGAGTGGTGTGGTGAACACGATTTGGTAAAGGTATCGATGAGAGGCCATGTAGGAGTACATGGTGGGTTGTTTCATTGAAGCCGACCTTAAGCACTGAGATCTGTATGTGTGATTTAAGAATCAGCTACTACCATGCATTGGGCCCGAAACCAATGGACCCTCTCGGCTTCTTATTCACCCTAGTTCTCCGTCCAGGAGTTGCAAGTAGTTTCTGGTGTTTGTAGCCTACTGGAGGCCGTGGACAGCGCTGACCGTAGGGGTGGGCTGTGATGCGGTAGGTACGTGGCACGGTGTACCGAATACCCGTTAGGTATCTCGGGAACCCTGTTCACATCGTTCGGGGCCGTATGGGAAACCTCGGCCGGACTCCCTGCGGATGGAACCTGGATAGGCGATAAACCTGGACTGGAGGCTTAGGTGATTAGGTAGGTCGTGGCGGACACCCACGTTGGGCTTCCGCTTGAAGGTTGCCGAGTACATGTCGTGTAAACGACGGTAAGTGGTGAGAGCGTGTATGAAGAAGTACACCCCTGCAGGGTTAACATGATCTATTCGAATAGCCGCGTCCGCGGTAAAGGACTACTTGGTTGCTTATACAGTTCATAGACAAGTAAATGGAAACTGTTAAAAGCCTCAAGATAAGTGTGAGTGCCGAGGATGGCTCTTCCGTAGGAAGACAGAGGCGGATCCTCGGTAGTGTATTGAATTGGTGAGTAGTGGACTCGTGTGCGCAAAACCATTTCAAGTTGGAGTCTCGTAGGATAGTCTAGCCAAGAGTCAAAGCTGGCTTGCTGCAATAACTCCACCAACCCTTCTTGATACTAAGCATGTATGTAGGATCTGATGTAAGTCTTGCTGAGTACCTTTGTACTCATGTTGCTATAATTTACATTTTTACAGAAGACGCTGCAACCCCTTCTGATGGGTTCTATGTAGACGTTGACATCAACGAGTAGGCTGAAAGACCCAGGTGGTGACCCTGAGCTTGTGAAGGACCTTGTAGTATAGCTAGGCTTCCCAAGCCTCTTTTATTTTACTAGTTGTCTGTACTCAGACAAGTTACTTCCGCTGCTGGTTTGTATGACTGTATGACTTGTATGTTGGGTCGTGAGACCCGTACCTTTGTGTATGTCATGTATGGCTCTCTGGGCCTTAAATAAAGTACTTGTGTCATAGAGTCATGTTGTGATGCTTCGTTGTATTTGCACATATCGAGCATATTGTGTGTATGATTGAAATGCTTGGTATGTGTGGGATCTGACTATCTAGTTGTTTATCTTTAGTAGCCTCTCTTACCGGGAAATGTCTCCTAGTGTTACCGCTGAGCCATGGTAGCTTGCTACTGCTCTGGAACACTTAGGCTGGCCGGCATGTGTCCTTCTTCGTTCCTGTGTCTGTCCCTTCGGGGAAATGTCACGCTTTGAGTACCGGAGTCCTGTTAGCCCGCTACAGCCCGGTTTACCGGAGTCCTGCTAGCCCAGTGCTACAGCCCGGACCCACTTGCTGATGACCGACACGTTCGAAGCTGGGTCATGAATGCCTGTCCCTGTAAGTCTGTGCCACTTTGGGTTTACGACTAGTCATGTCAGCCCGGGCTCTTTATCATATGGATGCTAGCGACACTATCATATACGTGAGCCAAAAGGCGCAAACGGTCCCGGGCAAAGGTAAGGCGACACCCGTGAGGATACCGTGCGTGAGGCCGCAAAGTGATATGAGGTGTTACCGGCTAGATCGATGTGACATCGAGTCGGGGTCCTGACAGCTGCGTCGATTCTGATGCCGCTGCTGCTCTGGGGAGCGAGATCCTGTATCGCCGTCGCCACCCTACCAGGCTTACTCCGGTCTGCCTCTCGTCGTTCGAGCAAAAGTGGTGCCAGGGCCGTCGTCGGGTATATAAGGCGAAGGAGCAGCAGGCACCACCACGGATGAGCCGGCTGGGCCTTCGCGCGAGCCGCCCGTACCCCACACGCCCCCGCTCCTCCCACACCCGCGCGCTACCTACGGCCCGAGGGAACAAGCGCTGCCCACGCGCCGGTGGCCGTGCCAACGGGCTTCTAGCCTCGCACGCTGCCTGCATGTTCATCTCCTTTCCTTACTTTGATTCCCGTCTCCTCTTATTTTTCTGTGCGCGTGAGTCTATTTATGAAGATCATCTGTTTATGTTGCACAGATTGAGGTGACGCCTCCTATTTCTCCTTTCATTACTATACATGTACTGATTTTTATCAGCTAATTGATTCAATTTTATTTGGCTGGCTTGGTTTCCGTTTGCAGATTCAAACTGCACTTTCCCCGTTATTTTCTTATTCCCGGACAAGCAGCAACACAAATGTAGGAGGTATTTGACAACAATGGATGCGGTACCACTCTGTTCGACCCCGGTCTTCCTCTACCTCGGATAGCCGCTGCTCTTCTCTCTCCTTGCTAAAGCTCTGAAAAGGAATGAGGATATCATTACTGATAAGTTAGTTGCAAGTTTGCAATCTTCTGTAAGAACCTGAAGTACTTTATTTCATAGTTTGGATTGTGAAAGAATTTTGGAAGGATCACAAGGTAGTCTTCATTTCAATTTGTCCATTTATTGGGTCGATGCATCTAGCTACCTGTAGCTGTTTTCTTCTATTGTAAAATGAAATATCATTCTTGCTGATGATTGAAACTAGAAAATCAGCAGACTACATTGTTCAAATTGCAAGATTCCTTCCATTGTAATGAATACAAAGGAAAATCACAAGTTTTGTTCTGCTATGGTGAGTTTAAGGAATAAATTCAGTCACACTGCTCATTTTCTATATTTTGTATATTACTCTTGAAATTACATTCAAAAACAAAAAAAAACTTGCATTGGAAGTCACTGTATTTAACTGACGTCTTTCAAACCTACATTATATCTTCAGTTATTTTAAATACGCTAGCAAAAAACATATCACATTATTTCTACCTGTGTTTCGTATTCCCTGTGCAGATTGCCTGAGCCTGACAACTAATCGCGTCATATGGTTATGCAGATAGTAGAATCAGAACAGGAGCTTGACGAACAGCTGAAGGAAATCAGATTCAGACTTTATTATTTAGTTTGAGCATCCACGTGAAACCACTTAGAAATAGCCAGACTAGATTCTTTTGAGAACTTAAATAGATGCTAATTAGTAACTTTAAACAGCCTTGTTGGGCTTCTATTTGGCAGTTCAACGTCTTTGCAAGGAAATATTTTTCAGCACAAGCTGGAACCTAAAGTAGTGCAAGGTTTGAAAGATATTGGGAATCGGCACGAATAACAAGAGAGAAGAAAGAAGTGACCGCTAAATGTCAACCGATTTACATATTGCATCGAGCTGCTATAACATCAGTTGGCAGGAGAGGGGAGAAGAGAAGGAGTGTATATTTTTGTACAGGGGAGGAGCACATCAACTGCACGTTTGATCCATATATAGGTCTGGGGTGTTGACTGCACAAACCTGGTGCAACCATGATGATGGTTAACGAAAACAACATGCCAGATAAGCAGGCTCGCTGGTATCATAGAAAGGAAATTCTGGACATCATAGGGAAGCAGTTTGTAGAGGGAGATCACAGAATGTAGCTTCCTTGTCTCTGACTATTTGTAGTCCTGTACAGAAGAAAGCCATAAGCTGCATACAAATGTATTCATTAAAGATTCCAACCTTTGATGAGGAAACGCGGACGATCGAACGACGCGATCAACAAAGATACCATGAACTAGAGCAAGAGTAGGCATATGTAGGCATCCTCTTGCAGCATCCTCCCTGGTTTCCTGCTTCACATTTTTTTTAAATTTCACCTGGGGAGAGAGGTTCCCTACTGGAATTTTGTATTCAAAGGGCCAAAAGGCATCGAGAGTTCTACATAGGAACAACAAGTACATAGAGAGGTCAGCAAGGCTTTGGTCTCAGTTTGTGTATGTTTCTTTCATCTACTCTTTGACATGATTTGGTATTTCTAAGTTAGCGATCACAAGATTTTTAACGGTGGCACTGACAGTGCAGAATTACAGCATAACAAATAGAACGAGATATTCAAGATTCTAAAGGTGAGTTAATATTTGCGATGACTTAATATTGAAGATAGCGACCACTCAAATTCATGAATTATGTTGGCTGGTAGAAAGGAACCATGAATATTCTAAAGGTGCTTTTGGACTTGGACTATTCCAAAATTGTACTCCCTCCGTTCCTTTTTACTTCGCATATAAGATTTGTGTCGAGTCAAACTTTATAAACTTTGATCAAATTTATATAAAAAAATATCAACATCTACAATATCAAATATACATAATATGAAACTACATTCCATAATGAATCTAAAGATACTCCTTTGGCATTGTAAATGTTGATATTTTTTTCTATAAGTTTGGTCAAACTAGAGATATTTTAAGTTCAGATAAAAGTTATATGCAGACTAAAAAGAAATGGAGGGAGTATGTGCGACTCTTGGTCAGTGAATCCAGTCAGTATACTGCTTCTTTTTATAACATATACTGCCATATTCTTTGCCCGCAAGGCAAGTTTGGAAGGTCTGAACAAATGATTCAAAATGTGTTGTTTTCTTCCATGATTCGAATAATCTGAAGAAACATGATGCAATTATGATGAGAATAAACCAACAGGCGAACAGAAAAATCAGTCAGCATGTAACACCTCATCATACTCTTCGCAAACAGAGAAATCAGGCCTCAATGAAATAACTTCGGATTTGACAATAGTTTTCTATTGAACATTTGTTTAAGTTTTTTTATTTTCAGTTTAAGCTGTAATAAATGAGTACATTCCGCAAATGCTATGTGGGAAGACAAGTTATTTATAACTGAAAATATGAAGGCAAATTACTAATAGTGCATCATTACTTGCCTGATTATGAATACACAATTTCATACACATATATTTTACATTAATCATAACAGATTTTTTTTAAGATGGAATGTCAACTCAACAGCAGCACACACAGCATCACAACTAAAACATGAAACAAATTTCACCGAAATGCATTAATAGGGCGCGGCGTGCCGCCGCGCGGGCATGGCTAGTACAAACTAGCGGCGTCCGACACGAACGCTGCTAGTTTTTATGGACTAGCACTGTCTAGCGCGGGCCATTGGTGTCATACTAGCTGCACGCTTTGCGAAGCCGGCCGGTCAACACTTATAAATGCCGCTAATCAGGGGTGTCCCCACTAGTGATACTCTCAAGTTTTGATATCCTCCCCGCCTGATACATCATTTCACCGAGATTTGGTTGGCCCTGTCTTTTCTCATCACAACATCTTCTAGTTCGCTTGGATACGATAACATGACACAAGGTCGGGGAGAATTTTGCTGGAATCAAACCAAACATGGATCATCCACTATCGGCTGTATGTACCGGAAGCTTTCGCACTAGGAGATTTGATTAGACAATGATGATGAGCAATTAGAATTTAAATATCACACTGAACTTAAGATTTTCATGTGATACATTTACCGAAGTGTTGTGCTGATGAAGGACAATCTCTCACGCCACAACTTGCAAGGAAACAAGAAAGGTAGTTTTTGTGCTTAAGACGAGAGAATTAAGCACCTCTTCTTTCCATGCACGTTCGTGCTTTTCACGTGGCCAGTCATCCAAATAGCGTCAAACTTGCATCCACAAAGAAGTGGTGCCAATATATTTGCACGCTAATAAGGATGAGAGCATCTGCCTTATTATGACTGTTTTGCTTATGTAGAAATGATATATTTTTAATGGTAGAACTTCTTCTCCCTTGCACGTTATCTACCGTGTACGCATAAGATTCATACATGGTCTATGCTACATAGAATGACATGACGCCCGTTGTTCACGGTGGTATCTATGCAGTTGGAGCACATGACAATTTTATCTAGGATAAGTGATAGCATAGTCTTCGAATAGGACCTCCACCCTCCCCGACATAGGCATCATTTTGTTTGTGTGCATCCTAACTAATTATGCAAAGGCTAGCCGCCACTTATTATGTTTTGTAATCTCTTGATGTTATGTTATGAGGTAAGAAAATCATCCTTTATAAAAAAAGATTTTGCATACATTCCACACATTCAAATTAGAAAATATATTTGTATTCTCGAACTCTTCTAGACCATATTGTAGATTATGGTATTGGATTTTGTAATATTATAAGGAAATTAAATGTGAAATTTACTTTACCTCGTATTTTAGGTATTGTTTAGTAAATTTAATCTAAGATCTATTACTATTACCATTTCTTCCCAGCTAAATACCTAGAATTACAATATAATTATGATAAAAATATTGTATAAATCATGTTGAATTATAATTTAGTTAAACAAAAACATCTTATAATCTTTCTGAATTTTAGTTTAACTTCAATGCCAGTTCTTTACTTTGTACAATACAAAATATAATCAATTAATTTCAATTGCATAACACCAACATTGGTTTAAATTCAACTGTTTTCAAAACATCATAGAATACAATTTGATGGATTTAAACGAATGAATATAAATTTTTTTGACAAATTACTTTAGAGTCCAACCTAGTTTTTTTGCAACCTCATTTGGAGGTAATTTGAGTAGTAATAATGATTTAAAATTTCCAAATATTGTGGGATGTGGTGAGGATGCATTCCACTTGGCTGTCAGAGCCTAACTATCGGACAAGTTTATTGTAATGATGTTTTAATGTTAAAAGGGTTAGATATGGAATAAAATGTTTCCAAAGAATAAACCATTATTAACAATTGAATGGCCTGAAGTGAAAGAGGGAAAAGGACCACAGCTGGTCAGAGAGAGAAGATCACATGACACAATCACATAACCTATCAATCGGTACCTACTAACAAAGTGAATAGGCATTCTTGGTCCGTCATGCTATTTTGTAGAAAACCCCTGATGTTCTTGGTAATCAACCCACGGTCTAGTTTTAAGTTACATTTTTGTTTTCGCAGGAACCCCTGATATTTCTGGTAATCACCTTGTGAACCAGTTTTAAGTCAGAATTTTTTTCTTTTGCAAGACCCCTAATATTTCGTTTAGTCAACTGCAATACATATCAAATATTTTTTTAAATATTCTTATCTTTGAGACCATAACTCCGAATTTAGCATGTTATATATGGAATTTGATTAGAAAAAATGTGCAGAATCTGAATATGATGTTATTTTACCTATTAATAATTTTTATAAAGAATGCTATTTAGATGTAACCTTAATCAACACATGATACATCTTTTCTTCATACTGGTGCCGATCTGGATTGAAAATGAACACCTAAGCAAAACCATGATTAGAGACAAAAGAAATCATCTGTAACCGCATATGCAAGCCTCGCCAAAAGCGCACATGAAAAAAAAAGATGATTTCTCGTCTTATGCCAAGCGACATACATCTTAGAATTGACAAGATTCGAACACGTTGTGACTGTGTAAGCACCGAGTCCATCGTCGGCGAAGGTGGGAGGAGGATAAGTGGCAACACAGATGGGATGCCATGTGTTAAATAGTGGATGTGGACCTATTAGCGTCTTGAGTCATGGTTATTGTGTTAGGGAAGTGTGATATTTTTTTTCCTGACACGGGCTCTTTTGCTAGTGACAAATAAACTACAAATGTGTCAATTTCTCCCTTGTGTTTGTTTAGACATGATAGATTATATTACTCAATTTCTGTCATGGGAAGATTGGATACCAATGTGTGTATGATCACATTGGGGAATTGGCTTGTTTTTGTTTATGTGACAGCCGGGCCGCTGTTGTTGCGGGATTGGAGGGCCGGTGGCGAGCTACAATTTTCGAGGCCACCGAGCACTCGTGCTGATAATATGATTGTCCACATCATGCGCAAGTGTTTGCGAGTGATTGTCGTCGGAAGTGTTTCCTCGTTGCTTCCACTCGGCCGTACGCACAGCACGACACCGATCTTGCGCGCCAGTCTGCAGCAGCAACAAAATTTGACTATCCCGAAGAGAAAACTTGCGCGCCACTCTGCTTCCATGCCTACATAGTCCATGCAAACACTAGGAAACAGAAACACCCAAGAAACCAACCACCACACCAAGCCGAAACATGGAGAGCACGCCGGCGGCCACCGCCAGCTCGAGCGTCGTCAGCCATGGAGGTCGTAGCGAGGGCGGGAGCGTCCTCCTCCTGCCGTTCCCGGGGGCACAGGGCCACACGAACCCGATGCTGGAGCTGGGCCGCCGCCTTGCGCGACACGGCCTCCACCCCACGCTCGTCACCACCCGCCACGTGCTCTCCGCCACCCCGCTCCCAGGCGCGCCCTTCCGCGTGGCTCCCATCTCCGACGGCTTCGCCTCGTGCCTGGACACCGATGAGTACTTCTCCCGGCTGGAGGCCGTGGGGTTCGAGACGCTGAGGGATCTCCTGCGGTCGGAGGATATGACCACGGTGCGCGTGCTAGTGACAGGGAGCTGTGGGCGGGTCGGCTGGCGCCGTCAGTGACGGACGGGCGTGAGCTGCTGGCGCACGGAGCGCTGGGCATGGAGCTGGGGCCAGAGGACGTGCCGCCATTCGTAGCGGCGCCCGAGTCGCAGCTAGGGTTTTTTAAGATGTCAATTGGGCAGTTCGAAGGGCTGGAGGAGGCGGACGACGTGCTCGTCAACTCATTCAGCGACATCGAGCCAACGGTTAGTCGTGTTCATGTGCTCTCTACTCACTCAATGGAATGGGTTTTGCAAATTAACATGGAACTTTCCCGCAAAATATATATTTAACATGGAACCTTCCCACAAAAAATATATTTAACATGGAACTTTATTCTCCATCTTTGTTAATTAGGGAAGTTAACTAGGTTTTTAAAGAAAACTTGGTGCTTGACATTTTGCCAACGGAGCAGGAGGCAGAGTACATGGAATTATCGTGGGGAGCGAAGACTGTAGGCCCCACCTTGCCATCGTTTTACCTCGAGGACGATCGTCTGCCCTCCAACAAGTCTTATGGTTTCAATCTTTTCGGTGACGATGCACCGTGTTTGGATTGGTTAGAGGAACATAGCATCTCCTCTGTTGTGCTTGTATCCTACGGGACTTTCTCGAACTATGACACAACCCAGCTGGAGGAACTTGGCAATGGAGTATGCAGCTCAGGCAAACCTTTTCTATGGGTTGTTAGGTCCAATGAGGTACACAAGTTATCCGAAGAAGTCAAGGCAAAATGTGAGAAGAATGGATTGATTGTTTCTTGGTGCCCCCAACTTGAGGTTCTGGCACATAAGGCCATCGGTACGTATGATATCACAAGACCATATTTGTTTCCTCCTCGTATGAAAAATAATTAAAAACTTGATAAACACATAAACTCATAATAAAATTTGTTTTTTATTTCATAAACATATATGTATATGTAGGTTGTTTTGTTACTCATTGTGGATGGAACTTGACACTCGAGGCAGTTGTTTGCGGTGTACCTATTGTGGGAATTCCGCACTGGGCAGACCAACCCACCATCGCAAAGTATGTGGAGAGCGCATGGGATATGGGTGTGCGAGTGCGGAAGAGTGAAACTGGATTTCTAAGGAGTGAGGAGGTCGGGAGGTGTATTAGGGAGGTCATGGATGGAGAGAGGAAGAACGAGTATAAAAGGAATGCAACAAAGTTGATGCAGAAGGCTAAGGAGGCAATGCGAGAAGGTGGAAGCTCCGACAAGCATATTGCAGAATTCGCTGCAAAGTATTTGTCAATTTAAAATTACAGCAATGCAATCTTCATCTCAAGATAAGCAAATAGGCAATGATTTTGAGGCACAAGATGTCTAGAGAGGATGGGCATTTTCCGTATGTAATTAGAGTGCTATATTCCCTACTTTTAGAAGGATGCTTAACTTTTCATATATCAATGACTCGAATGATGGCTTGAACGTTCTATGTCAATGAATTAATTGACATAAATTTATATGAGGATTATAGCGAAAATACCCAATGGAATGGGTCTAGTCGCACCCATATGGAAAAAATATTTAGAAAAATGAAGAAGTAACTCAATATTATATACATGGTATGTTCTTGAAAAAACAATTGCCAACATTAAGGCAAGCTAATTACTCCCTATTTCATGTGAGATGCTTTGAATATGCTATTGTAGCATTGCTAGATAACTATAAATTGTTTTTTCTATCATACAAGCACGCAGTGATTTTTTTTAGAGCAAAGTGTCTTTTTTTAGTAGAAGTTGTTCATACAGTGTGGATTTTTGGAACCTGGATGTAGGTGCACCTGATTAAGCCAAAACAAGTTTCAACATTCGTGAAAAATAAAAAAACGTGAAACCTTTTTGCAACAAACATGGTTTACCATAATGCTCACGTTTTAAAGTTTTGGGGCAAGATGGCTTTTATGGTATTGTTGACAAAAAGACAAAATTGCAACTACAAACTGTGTGCCTGCCACGGCATTCTTCTCGCAGCCATGCGCGGTGAACGTCGTCTATGGGGACATCTGTGTGT
>NC_041383.1:39491837-39496699 GCF_002162155.2 Triticum dicoccoides
GAGGGAGGGATCGGCGTGAGCTGCTGGCCTGCGGAGCATTGGGCGTGGAACTGTGGGGACGGAGGATGTGTCACCGTTCGCGTCACCGCCGGAGTCACAGCCGGACGACGTGCTCGTCAACTCATACTCCCTCTGTAAAGAAATATAAGAGCATTTAGATCACTATTGAAGTGATCTAAACACTCTTATATTTCTTTGCAAAGAGAGTACTTGTGTGCTCCAGCCACTCAAACCGTTTGCTTTGCTTATTTAGGGGTGGTTTGGTTTGTCAAACTGGTTTGGGTTTTATAGATACTTCGATAAACCACAACTGATATCCACAACAATTAATCTATACATGTTTTTCGACATAGCAATAGAAAAATTACTGCAAAGATTGTTAATAACTTTCTCCAATCCGATTGAGTTTATATGAAATGCACATATTCAAGATCTACTTTGATAATCACTAAGACTAATAATATATATGCTATATACAAAACCACATAGTTTTTTAAAGAATGTGGATCAAATGGTATGATTTGTGTGTCATACGAATCATACTTGGTTGCTCAAACTGATAGTCAAAATTAGTCTTAGAATATGTGTGTGACTTATGACCCGAACGATGGCAGTGTTTTTAAAAGTTATTTTGAACGTTGACACTACGGAAATTGAGCTGGAGATGGATTACATGATCCTAACATGGAGAGCGAGAAGACTATAGGTCTCACCTTGCTATTATTTTACCTTGGGGATGATCACATGCCATCGAACAAGTCTTATGGTTTCATCATTTTTGTTGATGATGCGGCATGCATGGATTGGCTTCAAAAGCACAGCATCTCCTCTGTTGTGCTTGTATCAAATGGGAGTTACTCAAACTATGACGCAGCTCAGTTGGAGGCGCTTGGCAATGGACTATTCAATTCTACCAAACCTTTCCTCTTGGTTGTTAGATCCGACGAGTTTCTTGGTGACCCCAGCTTGAGGTTCTAGAACATAAGGCCATTTGTATCATGTCATAAACGAAGTTTATTTTCCTCTTCTTATGAAAATCAATTATAAGGTTTTCAAAATTGAGGAAATAACAATAACATTCTAATTTTTATTTCATAAATATATGTGTAGCTATTTTGTTACCCAATGTGGATGGAACTCAACAATGGAGGCAGTTGTTTGCGGTGTACCTCTTGTGGGAATTCCACATGGATTGGACAAACCCACTATCCCAAAGTATGTGGAGAGTGTGTGGGGTATGGGTGTGCGAGTGTGGAATAGTGAAAGTGGACCGCTAAGGAGTGCGGAGGTCGAGAGGTGTTTTTGAGAGATCATAGAAGGGGAGAAGAAGGACGAGTATAAAAGGAATGCTACGAAGTGGATGCAAAAGGCTAAGAAGGCAATGCAAGAAGGATGAACCTCAGACAAGCATATAGTTGAATTCGATGCCAAGTATTCCTCAATTTGAAGTTTCAACAATGCAATCTTTATTTTTAAATAAGCAAGTAGGCAATGATTTCAGGCATATATAAGTTGAGAGGAGATGGCGTTTTTTATATCTAATTAGAGTGTTATCTTCTCATCTTTTTGAAGGATGCTGAAATTTTCGTATATCCACTAGTAGAAAACAGGGCTTTGATCGTGTTATGAACCGGGACAAATGGGTGCATCAGTCCCGATTCAAGCGGCTAGGGCACCGGCTGGAGGCCGTGTGGTCTGAGATGCTACGCGAGATCCTGCTCTCGGAGGATGCCACCTCGGTGTGCATGCTGGTGTACGACTCGCACCTGCCGTCGTGGCAGGTGGCCCGTGCGGCTGGCGTGTACGCCGCGGTGTTTTTCACACAGCCGCGCGCGGTGAACATCGTCTATGGGGAGGTGTGGGCGGGGCGGCTGGCGCTGCCGGTGATGGACGGGCGTGAGCTGCTGGCGCATGGAGCGCTTGGCTTGGAGCTGGGGCCAGAAGACGTGCCGCCTTTCATGGAAGCACCGGAGTCCCTGGCAGTGTTCCTTAGCACGTCGATTGAGCAGTTCGACGGACTAGAGGACGCCGACGATGTGCTCGTCAACTCTTTCAGCGGCATCGAGCCGAAGGTGAGTCGTACACTCATACTTGCGTGCTCCCGCCACTCAAACCGTTTGATCTGCTTAATTAGGGGTGGTTTTGGTCTGTTAAACTGGTTATCTTGATAGATATTTCGATAAAACCACAAGCGAGGTCTAGAATAATTAATGTTTACATATTTTTATACATTTTTGCTAAAGCACATCTAGATGTTCCCTAAGTAATACACATCTAAGTCCTATATCATTGATTTTACACAAAGAATCGTGTAGATATTTTCTATTCTCTTTTGCATTTATATTCCTAGTTTAAATGTACCACTTAGATATGCAATGACAATTGCACATCTAGATGTGCCCTAGACAAATCAATTTTTAGACATCGCGGTAGCAAAAGCACTAAAACTAATAGTATATAGTACAGTAATATGTTATATGACATGCACATATTCAAGATCTACTTTGACAATCACTAAAACTAATACTATATAGTACAATAATATGTTATGTACCACACGATACTGCATAGATGGAAACTTTTTCGGAATGTGAAGAGGAAGAATAATCCTCTGTCAACGTGCACAAAGGAGGGAGTTCCGACAAAATATTGCTGAATTTGCAGCCAAGTATTTATCAAGATAAATTTAGGCCTAATTATCCACAACCACTCGATAGTCATATTGTGATGCATCGCAAATTCCATATGCACGTTGTCAGAGGATTATTCTTCCTCTTTACTTTATGCTTCAATTTCGAGGCATTCATCAAGAGGTTTAGAATGACACTTTAATTTTCTTTTGTTACTAGCCTCTACACAAATCCAATTTTATATCGAGTTACCAATGAATTGACTATACTAATGAGGAGTTAGATATATTTGCGTTTATGCACCTAGGTGTAAGCTTTAGAGAACAAATGATGTAATGATGCTACACTAACTTGGAGCAAGAGTATTCAAAATTTGACAAAATTTCTCTTTTTATCCCATATGTGTGCTTGGGTGACGGTAACTACCAAAATTTAGAAAATCTACCTCAAGTTATCTAATTTTAAAAGTCTATTTCGTATTTTACATCATTTGACACGAGAGCCTCTCCTAACAAAATGGTCCCACAAATTAGGCGCATGCGACAGCTGAGCCTGAAGCTCATAGACTACACATCAGAAATAGTAGGAAATAATTATAGGATTTTTGGTTAAGATTTTCTATACATCCCAATCACTTGAATTAGAAAAATATATTTTTTATTTTCCGAATCTTCTAGACTATATTTAGATTACAGTATTAGAGTTTGCAATCTTATAAGAAAATTGAGTTGTGAAATTAAAAGTAACTCATGTTTCAGGTATTGTTTAGTAAATTTTATTTAACATCTATTGATATCATTTATCCTTGTTGAATATGAAAAATTACAATAAAATATGATAAACATATTTTAAAAGTTATGTTGAAATTATAAGTTCTAAATTTATGTTCTTGAATTCTAGTTCTTTATACTTTGTAAAATACAAATGTAATTTATGTTATTCAATTGTATGCATCTACTTTACTTTAAATGAAAACTACAGTTCGAGGTTTTCCAGACCATGGAAGAATACAACTTGAAGGATTTTAAATATGACAAGAAACAACTATTGAAAAATTGAGTTATAGGCCAACTTTGTCTTTTTACAACCTAATTTGAAGGTAAATTGAGTAGAAATAATAATTGAAAGTTTCCAGTATCTTTTCCTGTAGTTTTTTTCGATGGTGAAAGGATTTTATTCCAAGTTTATAGGGTAACAATCGAGAGGCACAAGTTACTCAATACAAGGTGGACTCCTACCTAACCATACAGCAGTAGTGCTCTCCGTATGGCTATACAAATCCAAACGCTTAATTTTCGATACAAGGTGGACTACTACCCTATTCTGATCACGTTTAATTTTCGAAGGAATAAACTCACTTTCACCCATAAGAAGTTGGATCTCAGCTACCCGATGTCCATAAGCGGAGCGGGAAAGACAATCTCCTTTCATCGCCAAGAGTGCTTGTGAGGAGTCTGCCTGAACTATGATAGGCACATTGCAGTGTTGAATAGCCAATGCCATACCTTGCATTAAGGCATGTATCTCAGCCTCCAGCGGGTCATTGCAGTTGAAAATGCATCTGTAAGCTGCAAATATAACGCTACCATCCTGTCGTCGCAGGACCATACCCGCAGCTGCCAAACCATCTGAGGCGGAGTAAGCGCCATCTACTAACAAAGCCACCGAGCCAGTTGGTGATGTCGGCCATGGTTGTGGAGCAACAGTAGGTCGCTGTGCCACCGGGCCTGCCCCCCTCGTCGACATCTTCCCCTTCATAATTTCCTCAGTGGTAAAATTCCTTGGCAAATGCAGTGAAGACATATAACTTTGTAGGTAATCCGCTGTCACATCGGTGGATGGAACGACCTTGCTGTGTGCCAAGTCTGAGCGGAGAGACCAAATTCTCCAAAGTAGCATTATGGTACAATCCCGCATGTGATCCTAACAGTTTACTAAAATGTTTAGTAGCCAGTAGGCAATCCTTGCGAGTATCTTGAAGTAGTTCCTGATCAGGGAGATCCCATACTTGGCGCATCTTCGTCCACACTGCTCGAGCATGCTCACATGTAACTAGGGCACGGAAGCTCGTTTCTTTCTCTGTACCACAAAGCGGGCAGGTGTCTCGCGTAGATATGTGCCGATACTTCTTGCACCTGTTCGTTCCCAGTGCACCGGACACTACTTTCCAAGCTATAATCCGCATCTTCAGAGGAACCTTGGCCTTCCAAACTCGCCGCTAGATCGGGGGTT
>NC_041383.1:39497143-39527807 GCF_002162155.2 Triticum dicoccoides
GGGACGCTCCCAATCCCATCTGCACACTGACAGTCGCAAGCCGGTACAGGCTCGTCACCGTGAATCTTCCACTTTTCTCCGTGTACCAAGCGAGAAAGTCTTGTCCCCTCCTAGGTGATGTATGGATTTCCAGAATTTCATGGACATCCATGTCCCAAAAGTATTGCCGGAGTCTTTGTTCATTCCAGGCGCCGGACTCCTCTAAGAAATCAGCCACCCAATTATACATGTAGGTACCCTTCGGGTGATAGGCTTAAAATCATGCCCCCTCGGAATCCATGCATCACTCCAAGTTTTAATCAAAGTACCATCACCCACTCGCCAAATCAGCCCCTTTTTAAGCAGTTCTTCAAGGCCATGTGTGATCCCCCTCCATATTGCTAGGGCAGAGGAGAGGGAGACCGTATCCAACAAGTTTCCATTGGGGTAATACTTGGCTCGTAGTAAGCGAGCACATAGACTATCTGGGCTGTCTAGTAATCTCCAAGCTTGTTTAGCTAGCAGTGCTTGGTTGAATGCTTGCATGTCTCTGAATCCCATGCCTCCTATATCCTTGGGTAACACCGTCTTCTCCCAACTGAGCCAAGCCATCTTCCTTTTACCGTTCTCCACTCCCCACCAAATTGCCTCATCATACGTGCAAGATCATCACAAACCGAAACCGGGAGGCGAAAAACACTCTTGACATAAGTTGGTATTGCTTGCGTTACTGCCTTTATTAAGATCTCCTTATTGCCTGAAGAAACATATTGCTCGCTCCAGTCAACAAGTCTCTTCCTTAATCTCTCTTGCAGAGTCTCAAACTGCCCTTTATGGATTCTTCCCTCTGGTACCGGCAGGCCAAGGTATTTTGGTTCAAAAACCTGTTGCGTAACCTCCAATATATTTTTCACTTCCTCCGGCACCGTATCAATGCAGTTGTCCGAAAAAAGGATGGAACAATTTTTAGGGTTAATAAGTTGACCCATCGTTGAGGTGTATGTGTTCAACAAACCTTTGACAATGCTTGCTTGATGGGTTGACGCTTCGAATAACAACATGGTATCATCCACAAACAGCACGTGAGAAATCACCTGCGCGCCACGGCAAATTAAGATCCCGCTCAACTCCCCATTCTTTACTAAATTTAAAATAAGAGATGACAGAGCATCAACAAAAAATAGGAACAAGAAAGGGGATAGTGGATCACCTTGCCTCAGACCCCTAGAGTGGGTGAAGGACTCAAGTAACTTCCCATTGAATTTTACCGAATATTTCACTGACTTGACACAAGCTATTATCCATGAAATCCACTCCATAGAGAAGCCCCACTTAATTAGTGCCTGCTCCAGAAAATCCCAGTCAACACGATCATAAGCCTTCGAGAGATCAAGTTTATATGCACAAGCCGCCTGCCTGTTTTGCTTCAACGACTGTATATGGTGTATGCACTCAAAAGCAATAATAGAATTATCAGAAATAAGACATCCAGGAATAAAAGCACTTTGATTTTCAGAGATCAATTCCACTAGTATCGGCCGAAGACGGTTCACCAAACATTTAGATACTATGTTATATAATACGTTGCATAAACTTATCGGTCTGAAATCCTTTAGTTCCTTTGGGTGGGGAACTTTCGGGATGAGGACGATAGCAGTATCATTCACACCATCTGGCATTATTCGAGACTTAAAGAAATTCAACACAGCAGCTATGATATCCGTCTTCAAAACAAGCCAGTTTTTCTGAAAAAACCTAGCTGGACGACCATCAGTACCTGGAGCTTTTATAGGGCCGATTTGGAAGAGGGCATTTGATACCTCCTCCTCCGTAAAAGGTGCACACAGAATGTCATTCATTGCTTGAGTAACTTTAGGTACTATACCCCCCAGCACCCCAGCAGGTTCTACCGTTGGGTCTTTGGTGTATACCTCTTTGAAATATGACGTTGCCATGCGCTCCATGTCAGACGGCACGGAGCACCATGTGCCATTTTCCTGACGAAGGCGTTGGATAAAGTTCCGGCATGCACGCCATACTGCTCGACGATGGAGATAGGCGGTGTTCCGCTCACCCTCCTTCAACCAAGTGATCCTCGACCTCTGGAGCCACAACATTTCCTCCCTATACAACAGTTCATCCAATTGATTCATTTTCTGCCTGATGAACGACCTATCGGACTCACGGAGCTGGAGCTCCGCTAGTTCCGCTCAGAGCTTTTCGATTTCAGCTGTCACATGAACAAAATTCTCCTTGCTCCAGGATCGCAGTTTGGCCACCATCTCCTTTAGTGCGTCTCGTATCGCACCTAGATTCCCAGCAGGTTTACTCCTTCCCCACTGGTTCGCAACCACAGTCGGTAGTGCCGGGTTTCTTTCCCACATGATCTCGTACCTTGGTGCAACCCTAGTTTTTCGTGTTTCGACATGTGCCAGTCGCACCAATATTGGGCAGTGATCCGAGTACGAAGACGCCAAATGTACCACTTGCATGAAAGGAAACAACTTCCTCCACGCATCATTTGCACATGCTCTAGGTGGAACCTCATGTTTCCTCCGCCCAACTGGCCATTATCATATGTAAATGGGGTTCCACTGAACCCTAGGTCCATTAGTTCGCAGGATAGCAAATAGTCTAGGAACAACTGCATTTGATTTTCAGACCGTTGTGTATGAGAGAAATGTTCATGTTGCCACATTACCTCATTAAAATCACCACATACCAACCACGGTTCTAATGAGATCTCCCCTAGGTTGGACAATGAGCTCCACATACGATGACGATTTTCCACCTGCGGTTCTCCATATAGAATGATTGTCCTCCAAGTTTTATCATTTGCACCATCAACAATCCGCACGTCTATATACCGTGCACATGAGTCCAGAACTGTGACTTGTAGATTCACATCCCAATACAGAGTCAGGCCCCCACTTAGACCATCGCTAGACACACCTGCAAAACCCTTCATACGCAATCTCCACTTTAGTTTCTCCATCCTGCAAGAGGCTTGTCGTGTTTCAGAAAGAAAAACAAGCCCCGCGGAATTGTATTTACAAAGGGCCAAAACCTCATGAACTATGCCCCCCCCCCCGGCAGTTCCAAATTAGTGAACTCATTGTGCCCACGGTCCTCCTCTAGGGAGGCCGCTGATCTATCATCTTCCGAATAGATTCTGGCTCCCTTACTTCCAGTACTGCTACTCGGCGAGTTGATCCCGCGTCCATTCTTCCCCTTCCCGAGGGTCAAAGCAAGAATCTCCTCTGTTGCTTTATGTTCCCTCTGTTGGGGAACATAGCATGTAATTTCAAAAAAAATTCCTACGATCACGCTAGGAGATGGATAGCAACGAGAGGGGGAGAGTGTGTCCACATACCCTCGTAGACCGAAAGCGGAAGCGTTAGTTACCGCGGTTGATGTAGTCGAACGTCTTCATGATCCAACCGATCCAAGTACCGAACATACGGCACCTTCGTGTTCAGCACACATTCATCTCGATGACGTCCCTCAAACTCTTGATCCAGTAGAGGGTCGAGGGAGAGTTATGTCAGCACGACGGCGTGGTGACGGTGTTGATGATGTGATCCGCGCAGGGCTTCGCCTAAGCACTATGACGCTATGACCGGAGGAGTAAACTGTGGAAGGGGGCACCGCACACGGCTAAGAGAAATCTTGATGTGCTTTGGGGTTCCCCCTTTCCCCCGTATAAAAAGGAGGAGAGGGGAGGCCAGCCGGCCCCTGTAGGGTGTGCCAAGAGAGAGGAGTCCTACTAGGACTCCAAGTCCTAGTAGGATTCCCTTTGGTGGAAGGGGGAAGAAGGAAGGAAGAGGGAGAGGGAGAGGGAAAGGGGGGCCGTGATGACCCACAAGTATAGGGGATCTATCATAGTCCTTTCGATAAGTAAGAGTGTCGAACCCAACGAGGAGCTGAAGGAAATGACAAGTGGTTTTCAGTAAGGTATTCTCTGCAAGCACTGAAATTGTATGTAATAGATAGTTTTGTGATAAGATAATTCGTAATGGGTAACAAGCAATAAAAGTAAATAAGGTGCAGCAAGGTGGCCCAAACCTTTTTGTAGCAAAGGACAAGCCCGAACAATTTCTTATAATGAGAAAAGCGCTCACGAGGACACATGGGAATTCTCGTCAAGCTAGTTTCATCACGCTCATATGATTCACGTTCGTTACTTTGATAATTTGATATGTGGGTGGACCGGTGCTTGTGTATTGCCCTCTCATGGACAAGCATCCCACTTATGATTAACCCCTATTGCAAGCATCCGCAACTTCAAAAGAAGTATTAAGGTAAACCTAACCATAGCATGAAACATGTGGATCCAAATCAGCCCCTTACGAAGCAACGCATAAACTAGGGTTTAAGCTTCTGTCACTCTAGCAACCCATCATCTACTTATTGTTGGGGAACGTAGCAGAAATTCAAAAATTTTCCTATGTAACACCAAGATCTATCTATGGAGAGACCAGCAACGAGTAGAAAGGAGAGTGCATCTACATACCCTTGTAGATCGCTAAGCAGAAGCGTTCAAGTGAACGGGGTTGATGGAGTCGTACTCGTCGTGATTCAAATCACCGATGATCAAGTGCCGAACGCACGGCACCTCCGCGTTCAACACACGTACAGCCCGGTGACGTCTCCCACGCCTTGATCCAGCAAGGAGAGAGGGAGAGGTTGAGGAAGACTCCATCCAACAGCAGCACAACGGCGTGGTGGTGGTGGAGGAGCGTGGCAATCCAGCAGGGCTTCGCCAAGCACCATGGGAGAAGAGGAGGAGGGAGAGGGGCAGGGCTGCACTAACGAGAGATCAAATCATGTGTTATGGGCAGCCCCTAGGCCTCATATATATAGGGGAAGGGGAGGGCTGCGCCCCCTTTAGGGTTTCCCACCCCAAGGGGCGGCGGCCAGCCTCCAGATGGCATCTGGAGCAGCGGCCAAGAGGGGGGGGAGGAGTCCATCCTCCCCAAGGCACCTCGGAGGTGCCTTCCCCTTCGAGGACTCTTCCCTCTAGGGTTCCCTAGGCGCATGGGCCTCTTGGGGCTGGTGCCCTTGGCCCATGTAGGCCAAGGCGCACCCACCACAGCCCATGTGGCCCCCCGGGGCAGGTGGCCCCACCCGGTGGGCCCCCGGGACCCTTCCGGTGGTCCCGGTACAATACCGATGACCCCGAAACTTGTCCCGATGGCCGAAACAGGACTTCCTATATATAAATCTTTACCTCCAGACCATTCCGGAACTCCTCGTGACGTCCGGGATCTCATCCAGGACTCCGAACAACATTCGGTAACCACATACAAGCTTCCTTTATAACCCTAGCGTCATCGAACCTTAAGTGTGTAGACCCTACGGGTTCGGGAGACATGCAGACATGACCGAGACGTTCTCCGGTCAATAACCAACAGCGGGATCTGGATACCCATGTTGGCTCCCACATGTTCCACGATGATCTCATCGGATGAACCACGATGTCAAGGACTCAATCGATCCCGTATACAATTCCCTTTGTCTAGCGGTATTTTACTTGCCCGAGATTCGATCGTCGGTATACCGATACCTTGTTCAATCTCGTTACCGGCAAGTCACTTTACTCGTTCCGTAACACATCATCCCGTGATCAATTCCTTGGTCACATTGCGCATATGATGATGTCCTACCGAGTGGGCCCAGAGATACCTCTCCGTTTACACGGAGTGACAAATCCCAGTCTCGATCCTCATAAAACAATAGATACTTTCGGAGATACCTGTAGTGCACCTTTATAGTCACCCAGTTACGTTGTGACGTTTGATACACCCAAAGCACTCCTACGGTATCCAGGAGTTACACGATCTCATGGTCAAAGGAAGAGATACTTGACATTGGCAAAGCTCTAGCAAACGAACTACACGATCTTTTGTGCTAGTCTTAGGATTGGGTCTTGTCCATCACATCATTCTCCTAATGATGTGATCCCGTTATCAACGACATCCAATGTCCATAGTCAGGAAACCATGACTATCTGTTGATCACAACGAGCTAGTCAACTAGAGGCTCACTAGGGACATATTGTGGTCTATGTATTCACACGTGTATTACGATTTCCGGATAATACAGTTATAGCATGAATAAAAGACAATTATCATGAACAAGGAAATATAATAATAACTTATTTATTATTGCCTCTAGGGCATATTTCCAACAGTCTCCCACTTGCACTAGAGTCAATAATCTAGTTCACATCGCCATGTGATTAACACTCACAGGTCACATCGCCATGTGACTAATACCCAAGAGTTTACTAGAGTCAGTAGTCTAGTTCACATCACTATGTGATTAACACTCAATGAGTTTTATGTTTGATCATGTTGCTTGTGAGAGAGGTTTTAGTCAACGGGTCTGAACCTTTCAGATCCGTGTGTGCTTTACAAATCTCCATGTCATCTCCTAGATGCAGCTACCACGCTCTATTTGGAGCTATTCCAAACAACTGTTCTACTTGGAGCTGTTCTAAATTATTGCTCCATTATATGTATCCGGTCTCTCTACTCAGAGCTATCCGGATAGGTGTCAAGCTTGCATCGTCGTAACCTTTACGACGAACTCTTTTACCACCTCCATAATCGAGAAAATTCCTTAGTCCACTAGTTACTAAGGATAACTTTGACCGCTGTCCTATGATCCATTCATGGATCACTCTTGTACCCCTTGACTGACTCATGGCAAGGCACACTTACGGTGCGGTACACAGCATAGCATACTGTAGAGCCTACGTCTAAAGCATAGGGGACGACCTTCGTCCTTTCTCTCTTTTCTGCCGTGGTCGAGCTTTAAGTCTTAACTTCGTACCTTACAACTCAGGCAAGAACTCCTTCTTTGACTGGTCCATCTTGAACACCTTCAAGATCATGTCAAGGTATGTGCTCATTTGAAAGTATTATTAAGCATTTTGATCTATCCTTATAGACCTTGATGCTCAATGTTCAAGTAGCTTAATCCAGGTTTTCTATTGAAAAACACCTTTCAAATAACCCTATATGCTTTCTAGAAATTCTACATCATCTCTGATCATCAATATGTCAACAACATATACTCATCAGAAATTCTATAGTGCTCCCACTCACTTCTTTGGAAATACAAGTTTCTCATAAACTTTGTATAAATCCAAAATCTTTGATCATCTCATCAAAGCGTACATTCCAACTCCGAGATGCTTACTCCAGTCCTTAGAAGGATCGCTGGAGCTAGCATACCTTTTAGCATCCTTAGGATCAACAAAACCTTTTTGATTGTATTGCATACAACCTTTCCTTACGAAAACTAGTAAGGAAACTTGTCTTGACATCCATCTGCCAGATTTCATAAATGCAGCTAATGCTAACATGATTCCGACGGACTTTAAGCATCGCTACGAGTGAGAAAATCTCATTGTAGTCAACTCCTTGAACTTGTCGGAAAACACTTCGCCACAAGTCGAGCTTCATAGATGGTGACATTACCATCCACGTCCGTCTTCTTCTTAAAAGATCCATTTATCTCAATGGATTGCCGATCATCGGGCAAGTCCATCAAAGTCCATGCTTTGTTCTGATATATGGATACTATCTCGGATTTCATGGCTTCTAACCATTTGTCGGAATTCGGGCCCACCATCGCTTCTCCATAGCTCGTAGGTTCATTGTTGTCTAGCAACATGACCTTCAAGACAGGATCACCTTACCACTCCGAAGTAGTTCGTGTCCTTGTCGTCCTACGAGGTTCGGTAGTGACTTGATCCGAAGCTTCATGATCACTATCATAAGCTTCCACTTCAATTGGTGTAGGTGCCACAGGAACAACTTCCTGTGCCCTGCCACACACTAGTTGAAGAGACGGTTCAATAACCTCATCAAGTTTCCACCATCCTCCCACTCAATTCTTTCGAGAGAAACTTTTCCTCGAGAAAGGACCCGATTCTAGAAACAATTCATATTGCTTTCGGATCTGAATTAGGAGGTATACCCAACTGTTTTGGGTGTCCTATGAAGATGCATTTTATCCGCTTTGGGTTCGAGCTTATCAATCCTGAAACTTTTTCACATAAGCGTCGCAGCCCTAAACCTTTAAGAAACGACAACTTAGGTTTCTCTAAACCATAATTCATACGGTGTCATCTCAACGGAATTACGTGGTGCCCTTTTTAAAGTGAATGTGGTTGTCTCTAATGCCTAACCCATGAACGATAGTGGTAATTCGATAAGAGACATCATAGTACGCACTATATCCAATAGGGTGCAACTATGATGTTCGGACACACCATCACATTATGGTGTTCCAGGCGGTATTAATTGTGAAACATTTTCCACAATGTCTTAATTGTGTGTCAAAACTCGTAACTCAGATATTCATCTCTATGATCGTATCATAGACATTTTATCCTCTTGTCACAATGATCTTCTACTTCACTCTGAAATTACTTGAACCATTCAATAATTCAGACTTGTGTTTCATCAAGTAAATATTCTCAACATCTACTCGAATCATCTGTGAAGTAAGAACATAACGATATTCACTGCATGCCTCAGCACTTATTGGACTGCACACATCAAAATGTGTTACTTCCAACAAGTTGCTATCTTGTTCCATCTTATTGAAACCGAGGCTTTTCAGTCATCTTGCCTATGTGGTATGATTTGCATATCTCAAGTGATTCAAAATCAAGTGAGTCCGAACGGTCCATTTGCATGGAGTTTCTTCATGCATATACACCAATAGACACGGTTCGCATGTCTCAAACTTTTCAAAAATGAGTGAGTCCAAAGATCCATCAACATGGAGCTTCTTCATGCATTTTATACCGATATGACTTATGTGGCGGTGCCACAAATAGGTGGTACTATCATTACTATCTTTTGGCATGAACATGTGTATCACTACGATTGAGATTTCAATGAACCATTCATTTTAGGTGCAAGACCATTGAAGGTATTATTCAAATAAATAGAGTAACCATTATTCTCTTTAAATGAATAACCGTATTGCGATAGACATAATCCAATCATGTCTATGCTCAACGCAAACACTAAATCTCGATGGTAGAGGGAGCGTGCGATGCTTGATCATATCAACATTGGAAACACTTCCAACACATATCGTCAGCTCACCTTTAGCTAGTCTCCGTTTATGCCGTAGCTTTTATTTCGAGTTACTAACACTTAGCAACCGAACCGGTATCTTATACCCTGGTGCTACTAGGAGTACTAGTAAAGTACACATTAACATAATGTATATCCAATATACTTCTATCGACCTTGCCAGCCTTCTCATCTACCAAGTAACTAGGGTAATTCTGCTCTAGTGACTGTTCCCCTTATTACAGAAGCACTTAGTCTCGGGTTTGGGTTCAACCTTGGGTTTCTTCACTGGAGCAGCAGCTGATTTGCCATTTCATGAAGTATCCCTTCTTGCCCTTGCCCTTCTTGAAACTAGTGGTTTCACCAACCATCAACAATTGATGCTCCTTCTTGATTTCTACTTTCGCGGTGTCAAACATCGTGAATACCTCAAGGATCATCTTATTTATCCCTGATATGTTATAGTTCATCACGAAGCTCTAGCAGCTCGGTGGCAATGACTTTGGAGAAACATCACTATCTCATTTGGAAGATCAACTCCCACTCAATTCAAGTGCTTGTTGCACTCAGACAATCTGAGCACAAGCTCAACGATTGAGATTTTCTCCCTTAGTTTGCAGGCTAAGAGAATCGTCGGAGGTCTTATACCTCTTGACGTGAGCACGAGCCTGAAATCCCAATTTCAGCCCTCGAAACATCTCATATGTTCCGCGACGTTTCGAAAACATCTTTCGTGCCTCAACTCTAAACCGTTTAACTAAACTATCACGTAGTTATCAAGACGTGTATGTTCGGTGTTCGAAACATCCACAAACGACGTTTGGGGTTCAGCACACTGAGCAGTGCATTAAGGACATAAGCTTTCTACTGTTCGCATAATTGCTACTTTCAACTTTCAACTATATTTTCTATAGGAACATATCTAAAACAGTAGAACTATGGCGCGAGCTACGACATAATTTGCAAAAGGTCTTTTGACTATGTTCAGGATAATTAAGTTCATCTTATGAACTCCCACTCAGATAGACATCCCTCTAGTCATCTAAGTGATTACATGATCCGAGTCAACTAGCCCGTGTCCGATCATCACGTGAGACGGACTAGTTAACGTCGGTGAACATCTTCATGTTGATCGTATGATACGACTCATGCTCGACCTTTCGGTCTCCGTGTTCCGAGGCCATGTCTGTACATGCTAGGCTCGTCAAGTTAACCCTAAGTGTTTTCGCTGTGTAAAACTGTCTTACACCCGTTGTATGTGAACGTAAGAATCCATCACACCCGATCATCACGTGGTGCTTAGAAGCGACGAACTGTAGCAACGGTGCACAGTTAGGGGAGAACACTTCTTGAAATTGTTGTAAGGGATCATCTTATTTACTACCGTCGTCCTAAGTAAACAAGATGCATAAACATGATAAACATCACATGCAATCAAATAGAGTAGTGACATGATATGGCCAATATCATATAGCTCCTTTGATCTTCATCTTCGGGGCTCCATGATCATCTTGTCACCGGCATGACACCATGATCTCCATCATCATGATCTCCATCATCGTGTCTTCATGAAGTTGTCACGCCAACGACTACTTCTACTTCTATGGCTAACGCGTTTAGCAATAAAGTAAAGTAAGTTACATGGCGTTCTTCAATGACACGCAGGTCATACAAAAAATAAAGACAACTCCTATGGCTCCTGCCGGTTGTCATACTCATCGACATGCAAGTCGTGAATCCTATTACAAGAACATGATCAATCTCATACATCACATATCATTCATCACATTCTTGTTGGCCATATCACATCACCAAGCATACCCTGCAAAAACAAGTTAGACGTCCTCTAATTGTTGTTGCATGTTTTACGTGGCTGCTATGGGTTTCTAGCAAGAACGTTTCTTACCTACGCAAGACCACAACGTGATATGCCAATTGCTATTTACCCTTCATAAGGACCCTTTTCATCGAATCCGTTCCGACTAAAGTGGGAGAGACTGGCACCCGCTAGCCACCTTATGCACGAAGTGCATGTCAATCGGTGGAACCTGTCTCACGTAAGAGTACGTGTAAGGTCGGTCCGGACCGCTTCATCCCACGATGCCGTCGAAACAAGATTGGACTAGTAACGGTAAGCATATTGAACAACATCAACGCCCACAACTACTTTGTGTTCTACTCGTGCAAAGAATCTACAATATAGACCTAGCTCATGATGCCACTGTTTGGGGAACGTAGCAGAAATTCAAAAAATTTCCTACGTAACACCAAGATCTATCTATGGAGAGACCAGCAACGAGTAGAAAGGAGAGTGCATCTACATACCCTTGTAGATCGCTAAGCGGAAGCGTTCAAGTGAACGGGGTTGATGGAGTCGTACTCGTCGTGATTCAAATCACCGATGATCAAGTGCCGAACGCACGGCACCTCCGCGTTCAACACACGTACAGCCCGGTGACGTCTCCCACGCCTTGATCCAGCAAGGAGAGAGGGAGAGGTTGAGGAAGACTCCATCCAACAGCAGCACAACGGCGTGCTGGTGGTGGAGGAGCGTGGCAATCCAGCAGGGCTTCGCCAAGCACCATGGGAGAAGAGGAGGAGGGAGAGGGGCAGGGCTGCACTAACGAGAGATCAAATCATGTGTTATGGGCAGCCCCTAGGCCTCATATATATAGGGGAAGGGGAGGGCTGCGCCCCCTTTAGGGTTTCCCACCCCAAGGGGCGGCGGCCAGCCTCCAGATGGCATCTGGTGCGGCGGCCAAGAGGGGGGGGAGGAGTCCATCCTCCCCAAGGCACCTCGGAGGTGCCTTCCCCTTCGAGGACTCTTCCCTCTAGGGTTCCCTAGGCGCATGGGCCTCTTGGGGCTGGTGCCCTTGGCCCATGTAGGCCAAGGCGCACCCCCCACAGCCCATGTGGCCCCCCGGGGCAGGTGGCCCCACCCGGTGGGCCCCCGGGACCCTTCCGGTGGTCCCGGTACAATACCGATGACCCCAAAACTTGTCCCGATGGCCGAAACAGGACTTCCTATATATAAATCTTTACCTCCGGACCATTCCGGAACTCCTCGTGACGTCCGGGATCTCATCCGGGACTCCGAACAACATTCGGTAACCACATACAAGCTTCCTTTATAACCCTAGTGTCATCGAACCTTAAGTGTGTAGACCCTACGGGTTCGGGAGACATGCAGACATGACCGAGACGTTCTCCGGTCAATAACCAACAGCGGGATCTGGATACCCATGTTGGCTCCCACATGTTCCACGATGATCTCATCGGATGAACCACGATGTCAAGGACTCAATCAATCCCGTATACAATTCCCTTTGTCTAGCGGTATTTTACTTGCCCGAGATTCGATCGTCGGTATACCGATACCTTGTTCAATCTCGTTACCGGCAAGTCACTTTACTCGTTCCGTAACACATCATCCCGTGATCAACTCCTTGGTCACATTGCGCATATGATGATGTCCTACCGAGTGGGCCCAGAGATACCTCTCCGTTTACACGGAGTGACAAATCCTAGTCTCGATCCGCATAAAACAATAGATACTTTCGGAGATACCTGTAGTGCACCTTTATAGTCACCCAGTTACGTTGTGACGTTTGATACACCCAAAGCACTCCTACGGTATCCAGGAGTTACACGATCTCATGGTCAAAGGAAGAGATACTTGACATTGGCAAAGCTCTAGCAAACGAACTACACGATCTTTTGTGCTAGTCTTAGGATTGGGTCTTGTCCATCACATCATTCTCCTAATGATGTGATCCCGTTATCAACGACATCCAATGTCCATAGTCAGGAAACCATGACTATCTGTTGATCACAACGAGCTAGTCAACTAGAGGCTCACTAGGGACATATTGTGGTCTATGTATTCACACGTGTATTACGATTTCCGGATAATACAGTTATAGCATGAATAAAAGACAATTATCATGAACAAGGAAATATAATAATAACTTATTTATTATTGCCTCTAGGGCATATTTCCAACACTTATTACTTCCCAATGCCTTCCTCTAGGCCCAAACAATGGTGAAGTGTCATGTAGTCGATGTTCACATAACACCATTAGAGGAGAGACAACATACATCTCATCAAAATATCGAACGACTACCAAATTCACATGACTACTAATAGCAAGACTTCACCCATGTCCTCAGGAACAAACGTAACTACTCACAAAGCATATTCATGTCATAATCATAGGAGTATTAATATGCATTAAGGATCTGAACATATGATCTTCAACCAAGTAAACCAATTAGCATCAACTACAAGGAGTGATCAACACTACTAGCAACCGACGGGTACCAATTTGTGGTTTTGGATACAAGATTGGATACAAGAGATGAACTAGGTTTGAGAGGAGATGGTGCTGGTGAAGATGTTGATGGAGATTGAACCCCTCCTGATGAGAGGATCGTTGGTGATGACGATGGTGATGATTTCCCCCTCCCGGAGAGAAGTTTCCCCGACAGAACAGCTGCGCCGGAGCCCTAGATTGGTTCCGCCAAGGTTCCGCCTCGTGGCGGCGGAGTTTCATCCTGTACGCTTGCTTATGATTTTTTTCAGGGTAAAAGCCTTCATATAGCAGAAGATGGGCACCGGAGGGCCACCAGGGGGCCCACGAGACAGGGGGGCGCGCCTAGTAGGGGTGGGCGCGCCACCCACCGTCGTGGCCAGGGTGTGGGCCCCCTTTGGTACTTTCTTTGCTCAATAATTCTTATTAATTCCAAAAATAACTTTCGTGGAGTTTCAGGACTTTTGGAGCTGTGCAGAATAGGTTTCCAATATTTGCTCCTTTTCCAGCCAGAATCCCAGCTGCCGGCATTCTCCCTCTTCATGATAAACCTTGTAAAATAAGAGAGAATAGCCATAAGTATTGTGACATAACATGAAATAACGGCCCATAATGCAATAAATATCGATATAAAAGCATGATGCAAAATGGACGTATCAACTCCCCCAAGCTTAGACCTCGCTTGTCCTCAAGCGGAAGCCGATATCGAGAAATATGTCCACATGTTTAGAGATAGAGGTGTAGATAAAAATAAAATACGGCCATGAGGGCATCATGATCATTCTTATAATAGCAACATATATAGATTTTTTTCATATGATTTCTTATGCTCAAGTAACAATCTATTCACAATGTCAAGTATGGTTCAGAAACTTCATTGAGAACTAACAAACTATAATCTCAGTCATTGAAGCAATTGCAATTTATCATAACATAGAAAAGAGTCAACATAAGAGCTTTTCAACAAGTCCACATACTCAACTATCATTTAGTCTTTCACAATTGCTGACACTCACGCAATACTTGTGGTTATGGAGTTTTAATCGGACACAGAGAAAGATAGGGGCTTATAGTGTTGCCTCCCAACGTTTTACCTCAAGGGTAATGTCAACAATAATAGTTCATGCTAACGAACATCCAATTGGATATATGTATCAGGATCTTTCCAACACGAGGTGCTTGCCAAAAGGATAAAATGAAAAAGGGAAAGGTGTGGAGATCACCTTGACTCTTGCATAAAATAAAAGGTATAAAGTAAAAGATAGGCCCTTCGCAGAGGGAAGCAGAGGTTGTCATGTGCTTTTAGGGTTGGATGCACAAAATCTTAATGCAAAAGAACGTCATTTTATGTTGCCACTTGTGATATGAACCTTTATTATGCATCTCGTCGCTTTTATTACATCCATATCACACGATCGTATAAAGCTTATTTTCTCCGCACTAATAAGTCATACATATTTAGAGAGAAATTTTTATTGCTTGCAACATGACAACTTACTTGAAGGATCTTACTCAATCCATAGGTAGGTATGGTGGACTCTCATGGCAAAACTGGGTTTAAGGATATTTGGAAGCACAAGTAGTATATCTACTTGGTGCAAGGAATTTTTGGCTAGCATGAGGGGGAAAGGCAAGCTCAACATGTTTGAATGATCCATGACAATATACTTTAACTGAGATGTGAGAAAACATAAACCATTACATTGTCTTCCTTATCCAACATCAACTCTTTAGCATGTCATACTTTAATGAGTGCTCACAGTTATAAAAGATGTCCAAGATAGTATATTTATATGTGAAACCTCTCTTTCTTTATTACTTCCTATTAATTGCAACGATGACCAAAACTATGTTTGCCAACTCTTAACAACTTTTAAGCCTCATACTTTCTACATGTAAAGTCATTACTATGCATAAGATCAATATGAACTCTTTTATTCTTTTTATTTTCTTAAGATCATGGCAAGATAGCAAAGCCCTTTGACTCAACACTAATCTTTATTATATATAACTCACGGACTCGATTAGATAGATGGATCACAAAGCAAAGCTCAAAACTAATTCAAACCAAGACTTTATTCTACTAGATCTAGACATTACCAAAAGGATTGAACTAAGTAAAATGGTAAAGATAGGAGTGTGATGGTGATACGATACCGGGGCACCTCCCTCAAGCTTGGAAGTTGCCAAGGGGAGTGCCCATACCCATGTGATTATGTCCTCGGAGGTGGTGAAGAAGGTGGTGATGATGATGGATAGTCGCACATCTAGAAGCTCTTCCAATTTGCGGATAATGCCCTTAAGTGCGACGATATGATCCTTCAACAAAAGATTTTCCTGTGGGAGATACTTGTTTTGTATGTGAGCTAACTCAATCATCTTGAAAGCTTCAATCTCAGTTGGGGTAAAGAGGTTAGGAAGAGGTTGAGGGATGTTTTCTTCATTTGCCGCCGGAGCTTTCTTGATCCCTTCATCCTTGTTGATCTCCTCTGGTTTTTCTCTTTTCAGCTCTATCTTCAATAGCCAAGCATCCTTGTCTTCATTGTTGGAGGAGGGTGACGTCACGATGCTCTAGATCAGTCAGAAAAATTAGCTCGAAGCAAAGACAGAAGATTTTTGCATGATACTTTGGTCAAAACCTTTGGGAGATTATATAATGAATTTTTACCGACCAAAAGAAGTAACGTGTAAGAAAACAGAGTCCGGGAGGCACACGAGGTGCCCACGAGGTAGGGGGCGCGCCCAGTAAGGGTGGGCGCGCCCTCCACCCTCGTGGAGGCCTCGTGTCTTTCCCGGATTACTTCTTGCTTCCCTAAATTTTTAAATATTCCAAAACAGAGAAAAATTGCCATTAGAACTGTTTTGGAGTCAGTTTACTTACCGTACCACATACCTATTCCTTTTCGGAGTCTGAAACATTCTGGAAAGTGTCTCTTACGTATTCCTTCGGGGTTACGGTTTCTATAATATTAGTTTCAACATTTATAGGATTACCTGAGATATAATGTTTGATTCTTTGACCGTTCACCACCTTCGGATTTGTGCTTTCGAAGTTGTTGATTTTTATGGCACCAGAACGATAGACCTCCTCGATAATGTAAGGACCTTCCCATTTAGAGGGAAGTTCTCCTGCATAAAATCTTAAACGAGAGTTGAATAGCAACACATAATCACCTATGTTAAACTCACGCTTTTGTATCCTTTTGTCGTGCCATCTTTTTAGTTTTTCTTTAAACAACTTGGCATTCTCATAGGCTTGGGTTCTCCATTCATCAAGTGAGCTAATATCAAATAACCTCTTCTCACCGGCATGTTTGGAATCATAGTTGAGCTCTTTAATGGCCCAATATGCCTTATGTTCAAGTTCAAGAGGTAAGTGACATGCTTTTCCATAAACCATCTTATACGGAGACATACCCATAGGGTTTTTATATGCAGTTCTATAGGCCCATAATGCATCATCAAGTTTCTTGGACCAATTCTTTCTAGATCTATTGACAGTCTTTTGCAAAATTAATTTGAGCTCTCTATTGCTCAATTCTACTTGACCACTAGACTGTGGGTGATAAGGAGATGCAATTCTATGATTAACATCATACTTAGCAAGCATTTTATAGAAAGCACCATGAATAAAATGTGAACCACCATCAGTCATTAGATATCTAGGGACTCCAAATCTCGGAAAAATAACTTCTTTAAGCATCTTAATAGAGGTGTTATGATCAACACTACTAGTTGGAATAGCTTCTACCCACTTAGTAATGTAATCAACAACAACTAAAATATGTGTGTATCCATTGGAGGCAGGAAAAGGTCCCATATAATCAAAGCCCCAAACATGAAATGGTTCAATAACAAGAGAATAATTCATAGCATTTCTTGACGTCTACTAATATTACCAATTATTTGACATTCATCACAAGACAAGACAAACTTACGGGCATCTTTGAAGAGAGTGGGCCAATAAAAACCGGATTGCAATACCTTATGTTCAGTTCTATCTCCAGCGTGGTGTCGTCCATATGGTTCGGAGTGACAATTCCATAGGATCTGTTCCTGTTCATGCTCAGGTACAAAACATCTGATAACACCATCTACTCCTTCTTTATAAAGGTGTGGGTCATCCCAGAAGTAATGTCTTAAATCATAAAAGAACCTTTTCTTTTGCTAGTATGTGAAACTAGGTGGTATAAATTTAGCAACAATGTATTTGGCATAATTAGCATACCATGGAGCAGTATGAGAAGCATTAATGACCGCTAATTGTTCATCAGGGAAGCTATCATCAATAGGTAGTGGGTCATCAAGAACATTCTCTAACCTAGACAAGTTGTCTGCAACGGGGTTCTCAGCTCCCTTTCTATCAATAATATGGAAATCAAATTCTTGGCTCAAGAGGAACCATCTAATAAGTCTAGGTTTAGCATCTTTCTTTTTCATAAGATATTTAATAGCAGCATGATCAGTGTGTATAGTTACTTTCGAATCAACAATATAAGGTCTGAACTTATCACATCTAAATACACCTGCCAAGAATTCCTTTTCGGTAGTAGCATAATTTCTCTGGGCAGTATCAATAGTTTTACTAGCATACTGGATAACATTTAATTTCTTATCAACTCTTTGCCCTAGAACAGAACCTACAACATAATCGCTAGCATCACACATAATTTCAAAGGGTAAATTCCAATCAGGTGGCTAAACGATAGATGTAGTGATCAAAGCTTTCTTAAGTATTTCAAATGCTTCTACACAATCGTCATCAAAGACAAAAGGAATATATTTTTGCAATAAATTAGTTAGAGGCCTAGAGATTTTAGAAAAGTCCTTAATGAACCTCCTATAAAAACCGGCGACCAAGGAAACTTCTTATACCTTTAATGTCCCATGGACATGGCATCTTTTCAATAGCATCAACTTTAGCTTTATCAACTTCAATACCTTTTTCAGAAATTTTATGCCCCAAGACAATGCCTTCGTTAACCATAAAGTGGCACTTTTCCCAATTCAAGACGAGACTAGTGTCTTCACATCTCTGCAAAACTCGATCAAGGTTGCTCAAGCAATCATCAAAAGAGGATCCATAAATGGAGAAGTCATCCTTGAATACCTCACAAATCTTTTCACAAAAGTCAGAGAATATAGCCATCATGCATCTTTGAAAGGTAGTAGGTGCATTACATAGACCAAAAGGCATACGTCAATAAGCAAAAGTACATAAAGGGCAAGTAAAAGTAGTTTTTGATTGATCATCCGCTGACACAAGTATTTGAGAGAAACCAGAATAACCATCTAGAAAGCAGAAATGTGTATGTTTGGATAGTCTTTCTATCATTTGATCAATAAAAGGTAAAGGGCAATGATCTTTCTTAGTAGTTTTATTTAATTTACGGAAATCAATTACCATCCTATAACCTGTAATAATTCTTTGCGGAATCAATTCATCTTTATCATTAGGAACAACAGTAATACCTCCCTTCTTAGGGATGCAATGCAACAGGATAAATTATACTTGCCTCAAGGAGCTTTAGTATCTCCTTTCTTACCACTTCTTTCATCTTAGGATTTAACCGTCGTTGATGATCTCTAATAGGTTTGGAACCTTCGTCCTATTTAATTTTATGTTGGCATAGAGTGGGACTAATGCCCTTAAGATCATCTAGAGTATATCCAATAGCAGCATGGTGCTTCTTCAGAGTTTTCAATAATCTTTCCTCTTCTTGCTCTGAAAGGTTAGCACTAATAATAACATGTTATATATCTTCTTTTCATCAAGATAAGCATATTTAAGATTATTAGGTAAAGGTTTGAGCTCAAACACGAGATCACCCTTGGGTGGAGGGGGATCCCCTAGGATTTCAACGGGTAAGTTGTGTTTCATAATAGGACCCTGTTGAAGGAATACTTCATCTATTTCCCTTCTTTCATTCATAAACATATCATTTTCGTGGTCTAGCAAATATTGTTCTAACAGATCAGTAGGAGGCACGACAATAGAAGCAAGACCAATAATTTCATCCTTACTAGGCAATTCTTTATCATGGGGTTGGCTACGAAATTTAGCAAAATTAAACTTATGTTTCATATCCCCCAAGCCAATTGTAAGAACATCCTTTTCGCAATCGGTCTTAGCATTAACAGTATTCAAGAATGGTCTACCAAATATAATGGGACAAAGGCTGTCTTGTGAGGAACCCAGAACAAGAAAATCAGAAGGATATTTAACTTTCCCACACAAGACTTCAACATCTCTAACAATCCCAAATGATGAAATAGTATCTCTATTCGCAAGCTTAATTGTAATATCAATATCTTCTAACTCAGCGGGTGCAATATCATGCATAATTTATTCATATAAGGAAAAAGGTATTGCACTAGCACTAGCACCCATATCACATAAGCCATGATAACAATGATCTCCTATTTTAACAAAAATATTAGGCATGCCTACAACAGGTATATGTATCTTAGCATCTGGTCTAGCAATATTTGCAGCTTCATCACAGAAGTAAATAACATGCCCATCTATATTATCATCCAAGAGATATTTAACCATAGCAATACTAGGTTCAACTTTAATTTTCTCAGGAGGTGTATATGTTCTAGTATTACTCCTACGAACCACAGTTGAAGTTTTAGCATGATCCTTTATTCTAATAGGAAAAGGTGGTTTCTCAACATAAGTAGTAGGAAAAATAGGATCATTATAAGTGATAGTCTTTTCTTCAACTGTAACAGGTGCAACTACTTTTAGTTCAATGGGAGGATTATATTTAAACCACTTCTCCTTAGGGAGATCAACGTGAGAAGCAAAAGATTCATAGAAAGAAGCTACTATCTCAGAGTCAAGTCCATATTTAGCGCTAAATCCACGAAAAGCATCGGTATCCATAAAAGATTTAACACAATCAAACTTAGGTGTCATACCTGACTCCTTACCATCTCGAAACCCCAATCTTCAGAGTTGCGTTTAATTCTTTCCAATAAATCCCACTTGAATTCAATAGTCTTCAACATATAAGAACCAACACAGGGAGTATCGAGCATGGCTCGATCATTGAGAGAAAGCCGAGCATAATTTTTTTTAATAATCATATCTCTTGAGAGCTCATGATTGGGGCATGAATATAACATTGAATTAATCCTCCCCCAAGCTTGAGCGATGCTTTCTCCTTCGCGAGGCCAGAAATTATATATGTAATTACGATCACGATGAACAAGATGCATATGATAGAACTTCTGGTGAAATACCAACTTCAATCGTTTATAACTCCAAGATCCCGTATCATGACATAGCCTATACCATGTCAATGTGTCTCCCTTCAAAGATAAAGGAAAGACCTTACTTTTAACGACATCATCGGGAATACCTGCAAGCTTAAATAATCCACAAACTTCATCCACATAGATAAGGTGTAAATCGGGATGCAATGTTCCATCTCCTGCAAAAGGATTAGCTAGAAGTTTCTCTATCATACCCGAAGGAATTTCAAAGTAAACATTTTCAGTAGGTTCAGTAGGTTGAGGAGCAACTCTTTGCTCTACTGGTCGGGGCGAAGATGCCCCAAACAAGCCCCTCAAAGGATTAGTTTCCATAGTAACAAGTGACAGAAAATTTTAGCACACTATATAAATCTTTCCTTACCAAGTTCCACTCACCAAAGGTGCTTCACTCCCCGGTAACGGTGCCAGAAAAGAGTCTTGAGGACCCACAAGTATAGGGGATCTATCATAGTCCTTTCTATAAGTAAGAGTGTCGAACCCAACGAGGAGTAGAAGGAAATGACAAGCGGTTTTCAGTAAGGTATTCTCTGCAAGCACTGAAATTGTAGGTAACAGATAGTTATGTGATAAGATAATTTGTAACAGGTAACAAGCAATGAAAGTAAATAAGGTGAAGCAAGGTGGCCCAATCCTTTTTGTAGCAAAGGACAAGCCTGGATAATTTCTTATAATAAGAAAAGCGCTCCCGAGGACACATGGGAATTCTCGTCAAGCTAGTTTCATCATGCTCATATGATTTGCGTTTGTTACTTTGATAATTTGATATGTGGGTGGACCGGCGCTTGGGTACTGCCCTTTCTTGGACAAGCATCCCACTTATGATTAACCCCTATTGCAACCATACGCAACTACAAAAGAAGTATTAAGGTAAACCTAACCATGGCATGAAACATGTGGATCCAAATCAGCCCCTTATGAAGCAACGCATAAACTAGCACTACAAAAAAATACAGTTCCGTGATGATACGTGTTTGTCACAGTAGGTCGCGTTTTTTGTCATGCATGTACATCCATGATGATTTTATGACAGAATCAAGATAGACATACCTGTGCTGTCGTATAAATGTTCCATGACATTACCAAAATTATCATCACGGAAGTATCCACTTCCATGACGATAAATCGCGCATCGCAGAAGTGCTTTCGTCACGGGTGACCGACACGTGGCATCCACCGTAACGAAACACCGTTAAGCTATCGGGTCGGGTTTTTGATCCGATAACCCGTTAACAGCCCCGACCAATGGGGATTTTCCATGTGTAAAATCATCATTGGGTAGGGGAAACACGTGTCGGCTCAACGATGGGACAGATGTCATCCACTCATTGGACAGAAGGCGCCTATGATACGTCGACACGTGGCACGGCCCAACAGAGGCCTATTCCTGTGAAAAGGCCGGCCTGTTTGACTTGGTCAAAAGGTGGCGGGCCGGCCCATGGAAAGCCTGCTAACGGCCTATTCGCATATAGCCCATTTACAGCCCGCTAACCCAAGGCCCGATACGTCCTATCCGAATTAGGCCCAGTAGCGTCATCTGGGCCATGCAATATGATTCCATCCCGTTTTCACTTCTGGCCCATGTATGTCTCATGACGTCTTTCGACCCATATGAGGCCCTTCGTAACTCTTGTCCCATTAACGCCCCGTTGTGAAACTGGCCCGTAATGAACAGTGTATCACTTTAAACCCATTAACGGCCCCTGCTGAAACAGGCCCGTAATGAATAGTGTACCACTTTATACCCATTAACGGCCCGTTATTCCGTTGGTCCATTTCCAGCCCATGTTATCTTTCAGCCTTCTCAGAGCCCATTTATTCTTGGGATCATTTCCAGCATTCGTTTACTTATGGCCCGTTACTGTCATTTTCTACTTGTGGGCCAAATTCAGCCCATGGTTACAGTCGGCCCATTTGTGGTCCATTAATACGTTGGTCCGTTTTCATATTGTCATGAAATACGGCTTATTAATGATGGCCCGTTATGGTCGGCCCATGAACGGGCAATTCCAACTCTATCCCGTTTACGACCATAATGCGGTCTGTTTGGCCCATGTTTGGCCAATCGGTCATACGGCCCGTATAACGCCCATTGATGATATGGCCCGTAGAAGGCCCACTGTTTCTACGGCCCGTAGAAGGCCCATTGTTTCTACGGCCCATAGAAGGCCCACTGTCTCTATGGCCCGTAGGAGGCCCAGTGTCACTACAGTAAATATTAGCCATGGTTATTGTGGCCTAGTTTTAAAAAATAGGTTATTGCAGCCACTAGCAAACCACGGAAAAAGAACTGTAATGAATACAAGCAAACAAATAAACAAGACAACAAGGAAATAAATAAGCAAGCAACTAACGCTAGGCTATCATGGCTATTACACATATTACATCCACTGGGCATCAAAGTTCGCCATCAGTGCAAATATAGGGAACAAAGCAGCACATCATATACACTGGTTGTCAAAGTTGGCCACCAGCGCAAATAAACACCGCAGCAAAACAAATCCAGAACAGAAACCACTTCAGAAGATCTCAAGAAACAATATCCTGGGTACCCATAATGCTGGCAAGATGCTTAGCAAGCTTATTAACTTTCTCTTGTTTGGCGCTTAAATCCTCCAGCGCTTGCTGTTGCACTAGGCAATATGCATCTGAATTCTGCAGGGACTTGCTCAGTCCTTTAGCTTCCTGTCACAGTACATCTGATCGATGTCTTTCAACTTGAAGTTGAGACTCAAGAAGACGAACTGATTCAAGCAGCGAGTTTGAAGAGCTTGTGCCAGCAGTAGTGGCCAGTAACTCGAACACTACATCAAGATAGGAATTTTGGGTTCTCTCACTGTCATCAAGATAGTTTTTATCAGCTTTCTTGGAGACCAACAGGGATGTCTCACTGTCTTGAACCTTATCTACATTACTTCCTTTACCATTGCATAACGTGGTACTGTTCTCCAATATTTTGTCCGCATTCTAAAAGAGAAACAAGCAGGCACATCACAGGTTTACCATCTTGTATATGAAACTCATTTTGGTAAATGAGTTTAGTAGTTAAGTGGACAGGATAACAACATGAAACAAACATATATCTATGTACCATGGTCACTTTATGGTCTATATCATTCTAGTTTTTGTTGCCAAATCAAGATAGAGACACTGTTCAAATAATATTAGTTCAAGACAAAGCAGAATAGACAGAATATAAGTGTGGGAAACTATATAGCAATAACAACACTTTTAATGTGCATCACATGAGAACATAACTGTTTATTCAATTGAAACTGAAATCAACATAGAGCAGGTTACAACAGCAAACCAGTTAAAGAAACAGGTTTGAAACATACCTGTTGCACCATTGGAGTTCCAATTCCATCCTTCACATTTGAAAATAGTTGGTATGAGTAAATACAGTAATGCAAGAGCAAAGGAGTATGAACCATAGGTACAGAACCTGACCTGAGAACAAATCTTCTTCTCCTTTAAGTGTTGAGTTGGGATTCGGAGTGGTGGTCTTCGTGCTTTGGGCACTGCAGTTCCCTTACTAACTGCTCGTGTTTGGGTGCTCTGTGGTGGAAACGGTGCTGTGTCAACTTGAACTGGGTTGCTATCTGCCGGGGTTGGGGTTAGAAGGGGTGTAGCTGGTTCTCTGTCCAACTAGGTAGGGGTACAATCTGCGAGAGTCTGGGTTATGTGTGGTGGATCTGGTCCTTGGGCAAGTACAACCGTGGTTCTACCTGCATCAACTAGTAGCACTATCTTTTCTGAAGACCGTGTTGTTACTCCCTTAGATACTGCCATCACCCTCTCCAATTCAAATGGCTGATAAACAAGAAAAGTAATTGAAAGTATAGACATTGTATGATAGACAGGTGCAATGGATAGTCGGGAATAAAAGAGGGCGTGAAATAATTCATATTTATGTTGTCTAACCAAACAGGATAGCATGACACAATTTCACATATATGATGGCTAACTAATCAGGATAGCATGACACAATTTCACATTATGATGGCTAACTAAAAAATATGGAAATACATAGTTCAAAATATGATGACTATGTAAACAGGATGACATGATATAACTATATAATGTGTTTATTAAATAGGTGCATGCCATAATTCACATACATTCATGGATAGAATGCCATAATTCAAAATATGATGACTGTAAACACTAAACAGGATGAGATGAGATAACTATATGATGTTTTATTAAATTGGTTGCCATGCCATAATTCAGATAGATGATGTGTATGTACTATGTAAACATGATGGCATGATATAATTCAAATATATGATTTATATAGTAAGCAATTAAGCAGATGGCAGTCCATATATGATGTAAAAACTAAGCAATGCAAGACAACATGCATGACATGGGTAATATAACGTTGCCAAGTTTGAGCATAGACCTCAGGGGGGAAATAGGACTGGTCATCAGTCTCAGAATGCTCCTCTGAGGAGCTCTCTGTATCCAGCAAGATGTCTGCTTCAGCAGGTAGCATTATCTGCTATGAATACCTTGTTTTCACTCCAGATTTCTCCATCACCAATTCAAATGGCTGATGCATAGGAAGAGCAGTTGAATATACAAACATTGTCGACAAAAGCAATGAGAAATACAAAAAAAGCACGACATGATATAATTCACATATATGACGCTTCCCTAAACAGCATGGCATTGCATAATTCACATACATAATGCCTTGCAACAAGATAACATTGCATAATTCACATATATAATGTCTTGCAACAAGATGGCATTGCATAATTCACATATATGGTAATTAGACACTAAACAGGTGGCATTCACACAAAGCATGTCTAAACTAAGCAAATGACGTAGCAATGCAAGATACCATACGCACGATATGAGCAACATAACACTGCCAAGTTAGAGCATGCACCTCGGGGGGGAAATATGACTGTTCATCTGTCTCTGAATCCTCCTCTGAGGAGCTATCCGTAACCAGCAAGACATGCGCTTCGTCAGATAGTATTGTCTGCTCTGAAGACCTTGTTTCCACTCTAGATTTTTCCATGACCGTGCACAGGAAGAGTAATTAAATGTACTAAAGTAGTTGACAAATTTAACACGTAATAAAAAAATGATGGCATGATATAATTCAAATATAAGATGACTTGCTAACCAGGGTGGCATTGCAAAGTTCACATATATGATGCCTGGCTAAACAAGATGGCATTGCATGATTCACATATATGATAAAGAAACTAAACAGATGGCATTGACACAAAGCATGTCTAAACTAAGCAGATGACATCTTTAATGTATACAGTAAGCAATGCAAGGCACCATATGCATGATATTACCAACATCAGCATGCCAAGTTAGAGCGAAGACCTCATGGGGTAAATAGGAGTGGTCTTCTCCTTCTGAATCCGCCTCAGAACAGTTATCTTCCTCTTGATTACGATTCAAAATGGGTGGAGCGGGGGCTGCCTTTGCGCCCACCATGGAACGACGTCTGCATGAAATTTTATTGCCATGCAAGGCTCGTCTCTTTTGCTCTACATGATCAGTTCCATTGTGTACAATAACTGGCATGCATAGGAATAAAACATAGTGAGATTATGTAAGGAGTGCATGCACAAATCGAGAGTGATGGTAGAAAACTATGGATAGACCCAAAACCAATGATAGCAGACAGATAATGGCTTCAGTTAAAAAATACAGATAATGGCTTCTTTACTGTTTGTTTCCCACCCAACATGAAACTCATAGTAGACACCGGAGATTAACCAGATAGTAGATAGATACTATTGATTGCGGCCCTGATATGTACCCCACAACTATTTAAAAACTCAAGTTTGACCATTAGTTTGGAGCTGACTCAGAGTCTAATCGGTGAACAGGACGATAAAGTAGCATGTAATATTAAGTGATGCATAACGTAAGCAGACACGAAAGAGTGCAACCTCTCTTGCGGACCCATGAAGTCCTCGAGGTCATCTGCTCGGTTGATGATGGTACTGCAGTTTTCATGGCTGCCGACGGCGAGGAAGAAGATCTGAGGCGGCGGAAGACAGTATGGAGGCCAGATCCCTGCTGTGCTGGACCCTTGTGTCGTTGGAGCAGCTGAGCTGGGGTGGACGACGGCGCAGCAGGAGCGGGACAAACCACGCAAGGTTTTCTTTGACAACTATCTGTAAGAGAAGTAATTCTGTAAAGGCTCATTTGAATTAGAGGATTCCAACAATGCAGGGATAGGAAATAGACAGGAATAGGATTGGAATGCACGTGCAAAACAGAGAATTTAAAAACACAGGATTTCTGCCAATCTGGGTGTTTGATTCACAACAATTGGAAGATCCCGGGATGCAAAGAAGCATGGTGAGATTAAGTCAAACCACTAGAAAATGTACGGTTATAATGCTATTATGCTACTATCCCTTAGTCTTGTGCTTCATGAATAGGAATTTGAAAAGGAGGACAAGTGATAATTAAAATTCCTACGTTTTTTCTTTGAAGGAGACACTAAAGGAACAAATCCTACAGTTTTCCTTTGCTCCATTCCTTTGGCGAAGCCATGTCGATCTCAGTGTGATTGGGTTGGCCGGTGAGGATGCTCCGGCTCACTTGGCTGTCGGAGGAGGGGAAGAAGATCTTAGGCATCTGGAGATGGAGCCCGAGGTACTGCTCCGCTATGATGGAGGGTTTCGTTGTTGGAGCAGCTCTGGTGAGTTGTACGACACCGAGGCTGAAGTAGGACAAGAGAGACAATGTTAACCTGAGTGGAATTCTAATAGCATCTCCAATACATGACTTAAAATACATAACCACAAAGTGCTATATGTAAAATACATCAGCCGCTCATCTCTGAACTTAACTGTTGAAACTGAATTTAACTGTCGAAACTAAACTTAACTGTGGAAACTGAACTTAACTGTCGAAACTGAATTTTGCTGTCGAAGCTGAATTTTGCTGTCGAAACTGAACGCACTAGCAAGGTGAGGCTACACGTCGGTCGATTGACTTTTTGATCTCTGGTCAGTCGATTTTGCAGCCGTTGGATACGAAATCAAGGGCCTGTGGTTCATCTTCAACCTCCACCCCCCTGAGCCGCCAGCCACCACCGGCCAAACAGCAGCCCCCAACCGCCCGTGGCTGGCGGTCCGCCTCCCCGCCCGCACCAAAACACTCCCCACCGCCGGTCCGCCGCCGCCCCGGCCATCCCTCTAGGCCCCCCCGTGCCGAGATTTTTCTCCGGCAAACCCCACTCCACACGCCACCGCCCCGCCACCGTCGGTGACCACCGCCCCCACCCTGAACCCTAAGATAGATAGTGGGGTACCTCTCCGGTGAGCCCCCTCCCCGCTGCGGCTGGTTCTTCCTTCACCCCGACGAGCCCCCCTGAAAATCAACTGGCCCAAAAGTCGATTCAGTCGACTGAAGTGTAGCTGAATCAGAGCAGGATCGCAAGCAAGAGCAAGAGCGAGAGCAGCAGTGCAAGCAAGAGCAATAGCAATAGCAAGAGCAGACCAGGCAGGGGACCTAGAGCAAGAGTAGAGCAGCAGCGCGAGCGAGAGCTAAAGCAGCAGCAACTCCTATTGATGTGGACGTCGTCGCCGAGGGAGCGACGCCGTGGAGGAAGTGGCCGGCGATGCCGCCGTGCATGGAGTCGTGCCGTGTCGGCTCGGGACCGAGCGCTGGCAGCACCGTGAGATCGAATCAAGAAGAAAATGCGGCGATTAGTGTACAACCTCTTTGGTGGCGCCGATTAGGCCAGAACTTCATCTGAGGAAACGGTGATGATGATACTCTTCCGGTGGTTCAGGTGAAGACGGCGGTGTGGGAATGGAGGTGGCGCGAAAGACGAGGGGAACGTCGGGGCAGCTCCTTGGAGGTGGAGGATGGGGTGGCTAAACCGGCGGGACCACGAGATCGACGACGGATCCTCATCCGGTATGGTGGATGAGGGACGTCGAGGTGTTGCTGTGGACGACGTCGTCGGGGAAGAGGCTCCGGCTGGGTGGCGGACGGAGCAGGGTGTGGGGCTTCATCGCCGGTTTTCGCTGCCTCGGTGTACGAATGGTTGGGGGGATGGGATGGCAGTGGGGAACCATGGCTTAGGGACGCGCTTGTGTGAAATGTGGGGTAAGTTACGAAAGTACCTCCACCGATTTGAGGCGCTTCTTTCGGTTCAGGGGTACCACGGGCATTTCGCATGTCGGGATTTCACAGGAGGTGGGAGTTTTTGTGTGCGTTGTAATTCCGGAATAGCAAGGCGCGGGATGAGATGGAGGGAGTTGTCGGAGCACGACGAGACAAAGATATATCTTAAATATTTCGGGCTAACAAGGCGCGGGTTGAAATTTCCGGACAAGCCTAACATGTACTGTACCAAATCAATGAGCACTACAAATGTCACTCAAAACTTTGAATTCATGTTATGTTCAATTAAAAATATTTCGCTACGTGTATAATGCATGCAACCTACTACTCAAATGAACGTTTTAGTGCGTTCCAAACGTATATACTACTGCCTCAATATGAACTAAATTTGAATTCGTTTCTCTATTTGAATAAGATCTACAGTAATGATTGTTGTGAAGTCAAAGCATTTGAATTCGTTTCTCTATTTTAATAAGATCTACAATCATCATTATTTTCAAGTTAAACCATCGTTTGTCTATTATCTTCACAGCACACCACATGATTAGTCTCGAGTTACATATTAACCATGTGTACTATATGAACTCAAAGTCGAATTTTTGAATCCACTTTATGTTGATTTCAAATCACATTACATTTCTAGCTCTAGCTAGATATTCATAATCTAAACCATGTCTCGGATGTATAATGTGTTTATCACATTATGTATGGTGCCCCGCCCCCTACGCCTACAAGTATTTAGATGTGAGTTGCAAACACCACACATTACCACAAATTCAAATAAAATGTTAGAATGTTGGATATATAGTATTGTTTAGATTGTTCAATATTTAATTGTAAGCTGCAAACGCCACACATTATCACAAATTAAAATAAAATGTGAGATTGTTTGGTGTATAGTATGGTTTAGATTGTTCGACATTTAGCTGTGAGTTGTGAACGCCATGCATTATCACATTATGGTATAACATGTGCACAACACGTGTATCACCGCTATATTCATGCATGCATATGTTTAAAACACTATGATCTCCTATTCAAATATATGAATCCGCTTTCGTATCAAATTATGATCTTTGTTAGTCTTTTACACCCACACAATCCTCTAACCTTTGTAGCTACCACTAACTTTCTCTCGTGCATTCACATGCCCTCCTCCCCCTCCCCCTCCCTCGGCATCCTATCCACCGGGCACATTCATTTTTTTCTTTAGGTCGTTCTCCCAGAGTCTCCACAACTCCTTTCCGACACACACCTATCGATAAACCTCTCCAGCGATGCCTACCTACAATATACACACGCACCTTCAATATCCTCCTTTATGTGTCATTGCCTCGTGTCTCTCATACGGTCACACACACGTGTAAATTCTCGCCCCTCTTTTCATCGATCTCACAACCGCACACTCCTCCCCCTATCTAGCTAGTAGCTGGGCCTCTCACACCACCTCCTAGCTCCATTCTCTCTGCCTATCCGTCTTGCTGGGCCTTATTTTCCTCTAACAAATAGACGTACACCCACCGATCTCTCGCTATACATATAGCTAGCTAGGTCCTTATAACTCGTTTTTACCCACGTGTCGATCGATCTACCTCATTAGTTATGTCTCTCCCTTCCTCCGACAAACAACAATTGATCTACCTATCTAGTTAGGTTTTCTTACCAAACACATGGTTCCCCTTCATCATCCATGGATGCGTCCCGACAGATCTATCACACACAGAAACACATCTCCACTCTTATTGATAACATTGCAGTTCCACCCTCAGTTTGTCTAGTAGGCCTCTCCCACCATCTTCGAGAAGCAACTCCATCACCCATCCAATACTCTACCCCTCTCCCTCCCTCCCTCCCTCTCTCTCTC